>NC_053025.1:496662192-496962192 GCF_003073215.2 Triticum urartu | reverse complement strand
CAAAGTGGCGAGAAAGCGGAGGATGCTCCAAGGGAAAGGAGGGGACAAGAAGGAGACGTGTATGTGATGATTCCACCCAAACCTTTCCGATGCGGACCCCCTCTTAATAGTACGACTTTCCTACGACTCAAGTCCACTAAAAAGAAACATAGAAAATACGCCGTCTTCAACAGTCTTCGAGGGGCACCCAACCGTCTTGTGCCCGGCGATGAAATGTCTGGGATACTCAAGGCACACGATTAGTCCGCAAACGCGCTGTCATCAATCACCAAAACACCTTAGGGATAAATATGCCCTTACAACATGCTTCGCGCGTCGGGCGGGTGTTTTTACTGTAGCCATATGTTAATGTGTTCATTGTACGTAACCAGCACCTCGAATCCTCGATACTAGTATACTATATAGTAGTAGGAGTAAGTAGTAGGAGTAGTAGGGTGGCATGGGCCAGAACAAGCATTCACGTCCAGGAGTACGGCACACGCCACCACCACGACATCCATCTGACACCATATTATTTCTCGGAGTCCGTGCTAGAGCAATCTCTTCAACCTCGTCGTTTCTCTAACTTCAGCCATTGCGCGGCGGGCGAGGTGGGGGTTTGCCGGTAGTCGGTTTCCTTAACTGCGGTCCCACTTGTAAGGCCAACTCCAACGCACGACCCCAAACGCACCTCCATTTTGCACGAACTCCAACGATAATTTTGACTAGAAAAGCAAGACCAAAGAAAACAAGAACCACAAGAATACATTTTACTACTCCGGTAAGTTGGATTAGTGCCTTCTCGATGCATTCATTATTGATCTGCGGAGGCTCGATCTTGCGTCTGTGCTAGCTAAAAGTGATAGAACATCTACTAAATTGCGCTCTATCAATATATGGATGTACTCTTCTTCCCAATACAAAAACTTGCATCCATTCTACTCCCTCCGTTGCACAATACATGCCTTCTATTTGTCAAAATATATATGTATCTAGACATGTCTTAGTATATAGGTACATCCATTTTTGGACAAATGGAAGTCAAGTATTTTGGAATGGAGGGAGTACACAATAAAAAATTTAAGTTAGCACAACTAGTCTAATCCGAGAGCAGAACTGAAGATTTGGTCGGGTTCTTCCTCCTTTTGCCGACACGTGGGACATCCAGCATCCAGGTCGTGTCATGAAAGAAAATAGAGTGGTAGTTGAAGCCACAAGATGTGCATCTTGGGTTAAACTGTAAATAGAATCTTACTACTCTTGAGTAACTCCAAAAGCGGCCACCAAAGATCTTATTGGATTTGTTTTTCATCACCAGCACGTCGAGGTGAAAGATGTGCAGGTTCAGTGGGTCTTCTTGCGTTTTCACTGACATGTGGGGCCGCATGTGAGCAAACAGACGATGGGCTCCGCGCGTCCGCTGGCTAGCTGAGAAGAGAGATAGAGGAGGGATGAGCACGGACTGCAGGAAATTTGTTCTATGTACCTCGATATAGGCTCGATATAGTGGGGTGGCATGGGCCATAACTAGCATTCACGTCTAGCAGTACGGCACACGCCACCCACACGAGTCCCATTCGACACCAATTTTCTTGGAGTCCGTGCTACAACCATCTCTTCTCCCTCCTGTTTTCTTAGCCATCACGCGGTGGGCGGGGTGGGGGTTTGCTGATAGTCAGTTTGCTCAACTGCGGTCCCACTTGTAAGTGAAAATGCAACACCGCACGCATTCCCGCTTGAGCGGCGTGCCGGACCAACCGTGTGGGGGTGTGACGCGAACACGGCAGGCTTTTCCTTTTGAACTCGTAACTTGTAAAATTTGGTTCTGCTCCATGGCGCGACCGATAGATAGAAAATAACGATTTTGCCTAGAGTAATGAGAAGTTTGGTTCTGGCGCCGTTCATGCATGGAGTACGTACGAAAATTATGAAGTTGATGCGAAAGGTAAGATAATTACTGTAGTATCATATACTACTACATGGATTTGACGGAAAGATAAAAATACATACGGATCCATCAACGTTCAACGACATCCTCACGCCCTAGTGCGCTGGGTCACCAACCGACGTGTGAGGAGCAGCGGCGTTGGCGGCGAGGTCAACGTGCTTCTGAACAGTGCCATCCAAGGTTGCCCTGCGCTCCAAGAAGGCCAGCGTCCTATCGTCCTCCTCTTGCATGTAGTAGTCCTTGTGGACGATTTGCGCGTAGACGTGGGTGATTATGTCGATGGTGTCTTGCTTTTCTACATGTACTGTACTACTACGGAGTGCATGCATGTGTGTACCCGGGGTGGAAGCACTGCATGCATGTGTGTACGCATTATTCCCTCTAGTAATAGACGCCGTGCTATAACTACCAATGCTATTTTTCAGGCCGATCGCTAGTCGCCTTGGTCCCACAGATTTTTTTTCTTTTTTCTGAAGCGCGCTGTATAAACAGTGATGGATGGAGTAGTATGAGCGGATTCAAAGAAGAGCGTATTGATGGTTGCTTCTTCAGAGCAACTTACAGTGGGAAAGGTGGGGCTTATGATTTGACTGCTCATTACTCACTATTAATGCGGCGCAACGACCGGGCTGAGTCTCCCATGCGGTTGTGCACTACCCCCTCGGTTCTTAAATATACTCCGGAGTATTTGTCTTTCTAGAGATTTCAACGAGTGACTACTCAAATATTTGTCTTTTTAGAGATTTCAAATGGACTGGCACATACGGATGTATATAGACATATTTTAGAGTGTAGATTCACTCATTTTGCTCCGTATGTAGTCACTTGTTGAAATCTCTGTTAAGATGAATAGAATATTTAGGAACGGAGGGAGTACACATATGAAGCAAAATGAGTGAATCTACACTCTAAAATATGCCCGTTTGAAATTTGTAAAAAGACAAATATTTAGGAACGAAGGAGTATAATTTTGTGCATGGCACATGGACCCAGATGATGAAGAGGCTTCTGGCAATGCTATCAAGCTTCCATCATTTGTTTACATAATTGACGTACTATACAAATAATTTTCCAGCGACATGAAATTGTACAATGGTGTGAGCTTTCAGCTTTTGTTTCGCATGTCTTGCCATCGATGCTCTTTCGGAAACAATAAAAAACTAACTTCCTTGCTAATGCATGTCAATTATTAGCAGATCAGAGCTAATAATTACATCACAACTGAAGACAAAGTTGTGAGAAGGTGTTAAATTAAAATTGATCCATGCTTTCATTGGCAGCAACGTCCCCCCAATTAACTATAGAGGTACAATAGCTGGTATATGTGTGGAGGAGGAGAGAGGCCTACCTCATGTATTAAGGAGATCGATCTGCCTCATGTATTAAGGGAGATCGATCGGCATCCATGCATATGTGCAGGAGATGAATAAGGTTGGGAGAGAGACAGAGCTAGAGTGTTGGAGGGGATGGTAGTGGAGTTGCTTCTAACAAATGGTGGGATAGGCTTGCTAGACAAATGGAGGGCATGCCCGTAATATCAATAAGATAGGAGATGGCTGCTTGTTGTCTGTGCACGTGCGTGTGAGAGACGGGTCAGGAGGCATGCACGAATGATGAGGGGGGACGATGTGGCTGTGGTAAGCAGACATAACTACATAGGAAGATCAATCGCCCTTTGTAAGAGAAAGGAGAGACATAACTTGTGAGGTACGTCGATCGATGGGGGGTAGTTAAAGTCGATCTAGGTATATGTTGGGAGATCGATCGATATACATGCATGTGTGTGTTATAACAAATGAGGCACGAGGAGAAGGATAGAGAGAGAGAGGGATGCATGTAGGAGGTGGTACGAGAGGCATACTATATCGAGGGGGAGGAGTGTGCGAGTACGAGAATGATGAAAAGAGTGGTGGGAGTGAGGCATGGACGGTGACAAGAGAAGAGGGGAAGCTTGTGTTTGTGCTAGGCACACCTGGCTAGAGAGGCATATCGATCGATGTGTGCCGTAAAGAAGGAGCTGGGGGGCCTACACACACCGTGGGTGAACGACCTAAAGTGAAAAGACGAATTTGCGCGATGGAGCTAGAGAATGCTGAGGGAGGGTGAGAGGGATGCGGGCGTGTGCATGCACAAAAGAAAGTTAGCGCTAGCTACAAAGATAAGAGGGTTGTGTGGGTGTAAAAGACGAATAGAGATCATATATACTTCATTATAAAAAGCGAATTTGGATATTTGAAGAATTTATCATAGTGTTTCAAACCGACGGATGTGTGAATATATATAACGGTGATACACATGGTGTGGTTATGAACATGGTATACTACACTTAATATATTTTATCTCTACTCTTATAAAAAACGGAGTTGTTGATGATGGTGTGCCTGCCATCCTGCATTATAGGCCGTCTGATTTATATCTGGCGGATAGCAAGGAAACTATGATGGTTGAAGTTGGCAACAATCATGATTGTAGATTCTTATTGAAATAGAGAAACAAATTCAAATTTAGTTCGAATTGCAGCGGTAGTATAGACATTTGGAATGCACTAAAATGTTGGTATGAGTAGGTTATATGCATTATACAGCAAGCGAAATTTTTTAATCGGACATAACATGGATTCATACTCCCTCCTTCCATCTATATAGGGCGTAATGAGATTTTTAAGACCGCCTTTGACTATTGACAAGATTAATAGTACATGACATGCACAATGTGAAAATTATATCATTGAAAGAACCTTTCATAGACGAATTTAACGGTGTGCTTTGTGTAAGTTGCATGTCATATTTCTTCTAATATTTGGTCAAAGTTAGCATCGAAAAACACATTAGGCCCTATATAGATGTAAGGAGGGAGTAGCTTTGAATAGCATTTGTATAGTAAAATGGGGCAAGACTCTCTCTTTGTGTGGTGTGAATAGTTTTATTTTTTTCGTTTTCTTTTTGGTTGAGGGAAGTGCGAATTGATTTGGTACATACAAGTACAATATTACTACACGTTAGGCTTGTCCCTAAAATTCAACCCGCGTCTTGTTATATCCCAAAAATTCAGATATCGTGCTCCCAAAACCGGCGCCTTCACAACCCGCGCCTTGCTATCCCAAAATTACAACGCGCGCGAAAACTCCCTCCAGCTGCCAAATCCCGACATGCGAAATCCCCCTTCTAACCCTGAGCCGAAAGGGCCGCTAGTTCAAATCGGTGGGGGGTAGTTTTGTAACACACCCTACATTTTGGACAAGCGCGTTCCTAAGTCATGCTTCACCCCCTCCCATCGCCCCCTTTTCACCATTCGAAATCCCAGGCCGCCATAACCTCTCCGCTCCAGCCGTGAAACCCCACCCTCCTCCGTCTGCCACGTCACCGCTGCCCAGCCGGAGCCTCTTCCCCGACGACGTCGTCCACCGCAACAGCTCGACGTCCCTAGTCCACCTCCCCGGATGAGGATCCGTCGTCCATCTCACCGTCCCGCCGGTTCAGCCGCCCCGTCCTCCACCTCCAAGGAGCTGCTCCGACGATCGCCTCGTCTATTGCGGCTGCTCCATCCCCACAGCGCCGCCTTAACCTGCTCCATCGGAACCGCAACATCCTCACCGACTCCTCGGACGAAGCCGAGGCCTACTCGGCACCACCAAAGAGGTTGTACACTCATCGCATTGCACCTTCTCCTTAACTCGACCTCCCGGCGCTGACGGTGCTCCATCCCGCACCCCCATGGAGCGACTACCTTGAAGCCGGCGCCGCGGGCGACATCTCCATGGCGGCTCTCCCCCAGTGCGAGGCCCCTTCGGCAGTGGCGTCCATACCAGCCGGATCTGCTGCTGCTGCTCCAGCTCTCGCTCGATCGCTCGCTCGCCCAGCTGCTGCTGCTGCTCTCCCCCTCGCTTATGCTGCTACTCTGCTCCGATTAAGCCAAACTTCAGTCGACTGAATCGACTTTTGGGTCAGTCAATTTTCAGGGGTTGGGGGGCTCGCCGAAGTTAAGGAAGAATCACCCGCAGCGGGGACGGGGTTCGCCGGAGAGGTACCCCACTATCTATCTTAGGGTTCAGGGTGGGGCGGCCTAGAGGGCTGGTCGGGGCGGCGGTGGCGAGTTGTTTCGGGGCGGCGAGCCGGCGCTGGGGCCGGCGGTTCGGCCGGTGGTGGCTGGCGGCTCAGGGGGGTGCAGGTTGAAGATGAACTGCAGGCCCTCCCTAAACTACATGTCAAGTGCCTCTCTGCTACCATTGCGTTCAGTTTCGATAGTAGCATTCAGATTCCACAGTAAATTTCAGTTTCGACAGTTAAGTTCAGAGTCAACAGTTTTTTACCTCATCTGTTGTAGTCAGGTGGTTTTTGGTGATGTTAATTTTACATCCATTTTACATCATCTATTGGAGATGCTATTAGAATCCCACTTGAGATTGACGATGTCTGTCTTGTGCTACTTCAGCCTTGACGTCTTACGGCTCACCGGAGCTGCTCCAACAACAGAACGATCCATCACAATAGAGCAGTGCCCTGGACGCCGTCTACAAATTCCTCAGATCTTCCTCCACACCTCCGACAGCCACCTCTACCTCAACTGCTTCAGTGACCAAGCCAATGATGCTAAGGTCGACACAGCTGTCGGTGTTCTGGGAACGGGGGTCCCCAGACTTGCCTGCCTGCGGCCTGCGGCGTGGCTCAAGCGAGGGCCCAGCGCGGCCCATCTTCATCAGCTCAAGCTTAAAGACCCTCGCGGGGCGGACGACAAGAAGCTTCCTCAGAGGCAGCCTCATCAGGCAGGCTCGCGAGGAGGCGGAGAGATCAAGGCAGGGGTACCTCGCGAGGAACCCGTGACGCAAGCCATGACGATCGAGACCAGGCGGACGTGAGGCGAGTGCTGGCCTGCGCAGTGCCCTTGTTTCCCCTTTGGTGCAAAGGGGGCAAGCACAGGCCAAGGCATCACGCAAAGGTTACCATTCCGGTGCAACGAGACCAAGACCAGCCGGACGGCAGGACAGAGGTCACCGTGGAGCCCAAGACGGCGTCATCGCCAGTGCTTTTGGCAGTTGAAGACCACCTTTGGTCAGGATAACTTGTACTAGATGTTCCCCTTCGAAATGGCCAATTGTGTCGGATTTCGGGTTCCGGCAGACCCTTGAGGTTCGAACACTGGGGTGCGCGCGGAGATTTCGCCTTCTACCTACCTGCACCCCTCCGCCTCGCTAAGATCTAAGCTATGGAAAGAACAACACAAGAGACACAGGGTTTATACTGGTTCAGGCCACCGTTGTGGTGTAATACCCTACTCCAGTGTGTGGTGCGGTGGATTGCCTCTTGGGCTGATGATGATGAGCAATACAAGGAAGAACAGCCTCGCGAGGGTCTGTTCTTGGTTGGGGGGATGAACTGCTAGGGGGAGTTCAGTCACCCTTCTCTCTCTCTCTCTCTCTCTCTCTCTCTCTCTCTCTTCTCGATTGCGATCCTGGCTAGTTTCTGGGTTGGCCGATTCTGGATCCTTCTACCCTGTGGGTGGCTAGTCCTATTTATAGGCAAAGGCCCTGGGCCTCTCCCCCAAATATTGAGCGGGAAGGGCGCCAACAATTGGCCATTTCGAAGGGGAACATATGGTACACTTATCCTGACTAAAGTTGGTCCTCGCCTGCCAAAGACTCTGGTGGTGACGCTGGCTTGGGCTCCACAATGACTTCCTCCCTGCCGTTGGACTGGTCTTGGTCTCGTTGCACCGAAACGGGTGCCTTTGCTCGATGCTCTCGCCTGCGCTTGCTCCCTTTGCACCAAAGAGGAAAGGAGGACACTGCGTGGGCTGGCGCCCACCTGGCGCCCTTGGTCATCATGGCTTGCGTCACGGGCACCTCGTGAGGTACCCCGCCTTGATCTCTCCGCCTCCTCGTGAGCCAGTCTGATGAGGCCGTGCCTGAGGAAGCTCCGTGTCGTCCGCCCCGCGAGGCTTGGCCCCTCGCGAGGGTCTTGGGTCTATGTTGATGAAGACGGGCCGTGCTGGGCCCCCTTTGAGCCACGCCCCAGGCCGCAGGCAGGCAAGTCTGGGGACCCCCATTCCTAGAACGCCGATAGTAGCCCCCGGGCCCAAGGCGCGCCCAGACTTGGCCGTGCAGGGAGGCGAAAGGGCAAGAGCGAAGCGCCACAGGCCCTAACAGCCTGCGGCCTTGGGTGCCGCGTAGCGGTTGACTGGGCGTGGGCGTCTCCACTTCCCCATGGCGCCTCGGCAACTGCACGGATTGGACAAGTCCCTGTATGCAAAGCGGGTCATGATTACCTGCGATCGTGGAGGTCGGCGGTTGGCCTTCGCCGGCCATAAGTACGGAACGGCGTGCGCCCTTCCAGTCCATCCCCTCTTGCTTCTCCTTCTTCCCGGTCCTTGCTCCATCTTGCTGCGATGGCTCCGATCCGCCGGTTCTCGTCGGCAGAGAAGGGCAAGGCTCCCTGAGAGGAACCAGACCTGCTCCCGCCGAAGAAACGGCTCGCCCTCCGCGGCCGGGACGAGGGGGCCCATCAGGTGGTGTCGAGGCCCTGGTGCGAGCGGCCACCGCCGGGGTTCCCGCTTCCCTTGTACGCCCACATCGAGGATTCTGAAGGAGTCGATGCCGATCGCCACGGGCGGCGCCGCCGTCGGCACCGACGGGTCACGAAGGTGTGGGTCGTCCCCCTAGGGTCCACACCGAGGGCTCCTCCCGAGAGTTCGTGCTCCACGCCGCCATGCCTCCTCAGTCCTGGATTCACCTTCCTCCCTTCTTCGCCTCCATCATCCCGCATGGAGAGCTCCTGGAGCTTTGGCTGCAGCACGCCGGCTGCAGCGCCCTCGCGACCGAGGCAGAGGTCGCAGTCGTTGCCCCGGGCGAGGTCTTCATGACTCGAGGCTGGAGCGAAATCACCCGGGTTTGCAGGATAAGAGGCACCCTCGCGATCCACTTGGAGTACTCGGTGATGTTCTTCAAGGTCTTCGATGCGAACGGGCGCCAGCTGGAGTGCTGCCCCGGGAGAGGTGGTCGGGACCCTGCTACAGCGAGGACTGTGCCCGTCGACCGCTCCCTTGGCGGCTCCTCAGGCGGCGGAGGCGTCGGAGGTTCTAGCGACTCCGGCGAGCTCTTCGCGACTCCGGAGACGAGCGACGACAACTACGAGCCCCCGAGCCGGCGCCGCTCCTGGAGTAGGGCGGGCTCGTCAGGCCGCCGCCGACTCTGATCTGGATGGGGTTGGCGCTGGTGCTTGACGGCCCATTGTTGATGATGGCGTCTTTTGCAGGAGCGCGTGTAGTTAGCGTCCTTTTAGGATCTGTTCCCTACGAGGAATCAAAGACGCGTCCCGTGGGGGCTTGTAAGGTGCCTGTGATCCTATTTTGTTAATATAACCCTTGTCGTAGAATTGCGCGAGTTGCTCATTCCGCCTTAGCTCAGTTCTCCCTTTAGAACCTCACGAGGGCTTGGTGCTCTGCGCCGACAGGTCCCAGTCCCAAGGCGGCTTCAGCCGTCGCTGGTATGCTAGGTCGCGATGCCGTGGTCAAGGCCAGGAGGTGAGCGACCCGGGGTCCGGTAAGAGCCCCTGAGTCGCGATGCTCAGGAGGTCCCCTTTGGCGCTCAAGCAGCCGTCGTTCGGTGAGAAAGGAGAGCGGTGTCACTAACACGGAATTGCATTAGGTGCGGGGATGGTGCCACGGTAGCTGGTGCTTCCGGGTGGTGACTTATCTCAAGAGTCAGGGGCCGCTCTCTGGTGTGTCGCCAGGTCCGTGCATTGGCAGGCATGAGGTTGCTCGGCGAGGTCCTCGTGTGTCCCTCCCCTCTCGCCTTTGCTCCCCTTTCTGCTCTACGTCCTCGGGTCCCGGCCCTCGAGCGAGTCTCAGCCGTCGCTGGTATGCCAGGTCGCGATGCCGTGGACAAGGCCAGAGGGTGAGGGCTGGAGAGCCAGTAGGAGCCCTGATCGCGATGCTCAGGCACCCCCCTTTAACGTGCAAGCGGTTCGCGCGGTTGAGAGTGAAGGAGACACCGCAAGGGCCTCGCCTGACGTAGCTCCTTTAAGAGATCCTGTAGACCCATCATAGAAAGAACGAGGGGTTGCCATGACAATTGACAGTCAGCCGTTGGTTGCTTCCGAGGGGCGATGAGGCACTGAAGGCTTGACGAGGTGGCACCATGCGGGGCTGCCATGGCCAGAGATCAGCCATTCAGGTTTGTCGGCGTTGCAGGGACGGACCCATGCGCAAGCGTCGTGCCGTTTGGGAGCAGCTCCGTCAGTTGGCGTCAGTTGAGCGGGCAACTAGGTCAAACACATTAGCCGCGAAGGAGTGGATCCATTCAAATAGATGCTGGGAAGGCGGACATCACTGGGTCAGGCCCGAGCGACTTGGGGATGATGCAGCCCGTGGGGAGCCCCCAACAAAGTAAGCTAACAACATGAAATAAAAGGGATACATGCCGCAGAGACGGACCCATGCGGCCTGGGAATAATGCAGCCCTGGGGGGGCGCTCCCAGCTGGAAATGAAACTTGAAAGATGTCACCTGATGATGTTGAGGACGAAGGAGTGTTGGTGTAGCTGACTCGGTGGGCTGCGGAAGCCGATCCTCACGAGCCCCCAAGCCCAGGGGCCTGGGGAGGCTCCGGAGGCGCTGGTGGCCCCTCACGGACCATCTCCATCTCCGCCAGGGCTGCGGAATGCCTGTCCTCTTGAGCCTCCATGATGCCCCTCATGAGGCGCTGGTACGTGGCAGCCGCATTCGGCAAGCCGTAAGGCATGCGAACGTAGCTGTGGGGTGGACCTTCGCAGCGCCCCACTCGCGAGGGCCAGAGGCGCTCCAGAGAGGCGACTCGATTGAGCCTTGGTATGTCGATGCAGACGCGCAGCCCACCATCCTCGCCTGGATGGGGAGCCACAGCTGGTAGGCGGCGGCCGCCTTTCATGACTCTTGACTCCTGTAGCTCCTGAATGGCCTTGTTGACGAACTCTTGAGGGTCTGGCCCTCCTTGCCTTACTCCTTCTTGAGGGAAACGTGCTTCGAAACACGCCTCCATATGGTGCCCAAGCGCCTCCCTCGTGACCTTAGCCAGGTCGGTGGCCCTCCAGGGGAGAGCCCCCGAGCCCTGCCTGAGGAGGGCGCCGGGCACGCTTTCCTATGCGATGGAAGGAGGTTCCCCCTGCGCAGGCGCGGGCCCTGAGGGGCCTGCCTCCTGAGGGGCCGGGCCGGACGATGTCTTCTTCTTCTTTGGGGCGGTCTCGTGAAGCCTCCTGCTTCCGCGATCCGGGTCTTCCAGTGATGCGGCTGTTGGAAATATGCCCTAGAGGCAATAATAAATTAGTTATTATTATATTTCCTTGTTCATGATAATCGTTTATTATCCATGCTAGAATTGTATTGATAGGAAACTCAGATACATGTGTGGATACATAGACAACACCATGTCCCTAGTAAGCCTCTAGTTGACTAGCTCGTTGATCAATAGATGGTTACGGTTTCCTGACCATGGACATTGGATGTCATTGATAACGGGATCACATCATTAGGAGAATGATGTGATGGACAAGACCCAATCCTAAGCATAGCACAAGATCGTGTAGTTCGTATGCTAAAGCTTTTCTAATGTCAAGTATCATTTCCTTAGACCATGAGATTGTGCAACTCCTGGATATCGTAGGAGTGCTTTGGGTGTGCCAAACGTCACAACATAACTGGGTGGCTATAAAGGTACACTACAGGTATCTCCGAAAGTGTCTGTCGGGTTGGCACGAATCGAGACTGGGATTTGTCACTCCGTGTAAACGGAGAGGTATCTCTGGGCCCACTCGGTAGGACATCATCATAATGTGCACAATGTGATCAAGGAGTTGATCACGGGGTGATGTGTTACGGAACGAGTAAAGAGACTTGCCGGTAACGAGATTGAACAAGGTATAGGGATACCGACGATCGAATCTCGGGCAAGTACAATACCGCTAGACAAAGGGAATTGTATACGGGATTGATTAAGTCCTTGACATCGTGGTTCATCCGATGAGATCATCATGGAACATGTGGGAGCCAACATGGGTATCCAGATCCCGCTGTTGGTTATTGACTGGAGAACGTCTCGGTCATGTCTGCATGTCTCCCGAACCCATAGGGTCTACACACTTAAGGTTCGGTGACGCTAGGGTTATAGAGATATTAGTATGCGGTAACCCGAAAGTTGTTTGGAGTCCCGGATGAGATCCTGGACGTCACGAGGAGTTCCAGAATGGTCCGGAGGTAAATAATTATATATAGGAAGTGCTATTTCGGCCATCGGGACAAGTTTCGGGGTCACCGGTATTGTACCGAGACCACCGGAAGGGTCCCGGGGGTCCACAGGGTGGGGCCACCTGCCCCGGGGGGCCACATGGGCTGTAGGGGGTGCGCCTTGGCCTATATGGGCCAAGGGCACCAGCCCCAAGAGGCCCATGCGCCAAGAGTAGAGGAAAAGGGAGAGTCCTAAAAGGGGAAGGCACCTCCGAGGTGCCTTGGGGAGGATGGACTCCTCCCCCCCTTGGCCGCACCCTTCCTTGGAGGAAGGGGCAAGGCTGCGCCCTCCCCCTCCCCCTTGGCCCTATATATAGTGGGGGGAAGGGAGGGCAACCAGACCTAAGGCCTGGCGCCTCCCTCTCCCTCCCGTGACACATCTCCCTCCTCCCGCAGCGCTTGGCGAAGCCCTGTTGGAATCCCGCTACTTCCACCACCACGCCGTCGTGTTGTTGGATCTCCATCAAACTCTCCTTCCCCCTTGCTGGTTCAAGAAGGAGGAGACGTCGCTGCTCCGTACGTGTGTTGAACGCGGAGGTGCCGTCCGTTCGGCGCTAGGATCATCGGTGATTTGGATCACGACGAGTACGACTCCATCAACCCCGTTCTCTTGAACGCTTCCGCGCGCGATCTACAAGGGTATGTAGATCCACTCCTCCCTCGTTGCTAGATGAACTCCTAGATTGATCTTGGTGACACGTAGGAAATTTTTTGAATTATTGCTACGTTCCCCAACAGTGGTATCAGAGCTAGGTCTATGCGTAGTTTCTATGCACGAGTAGAACACAAAGTAGTTGTGGGTGTTGATTTTGTTCAATATGCTTACCGTTACTAGTCCAATCTTGATTCGGTGGCATTGTGGGATGAAGCGGCCCGGACCGACCTTACACGTACTCTTACGTGAGACTGGTTCCACCGATTGACATGCACTAGTTGCATAAGGTGGCTAGCGGGTGTCTGTCTCTCCCACTTTAGTCGGATCGGATTCGATGAAAAGGGTCCTTATGAAGGGTAAATAGCAATTGGCATATCACGTTGTGGTTTTTGCGTTGGTAAGAAACGTTCTTGCTAGAAACCCATAGCAGCCACGTAAAACATGCAAACAACAATTAGAGGACGTCTAACTTGTTTTTGCAGGGTATGCTATGTGACGTGATATGGCCAAAGGATGTGATGAATGATATTGATCATGTTCTTGTAATAGGAATCACGACTTGCATGTCGATGAGTATGACAACCGGCAGGAGCCATAGGAGTTGTCTTAATTTATTTATGACCTGCGTGTCAACATAAACATCATGTAATTACTTTACTTTATTGCTAACTGTTAGCTATAGTAGTAGAAGTAATAGTTGGCGAGACAACTTCATGAAGACACGATGATGGAGATCATGATGATAGAGATCATGGTGTCATGCCGGTGACAAGATGATCATGGAGCCCCAAGATGGAGATCAAAGGAGCTATATGATATTGGCCATATCATGTCACTATTATTTGATTACATGTGATGTTTATCATGTTTATACATCTTATTTGCTTAGAACGACGGTAGTAAATAAGATGATCCCTCATTAAAATTTCAAGAAGTGTTCTCCCCTAACTGTGCACCGTTGCTAAAGTTCGTCGTTTCGAAGCACCACGTGATGATCGGGTGTGATAGATCCTTACATTCACATACAACGGGTGTAAGACAGTTTTACACATGCAAAACACTTAGGGTTAACTTGACGAGCCTAGCATGTACAGACATGGCCTCGGAACACAGAGACCGAAAGGTCGAGCATGAGTCGTATGGTAGATACGATCAACATGAAGATGTTCACCGATGATGACTAGTCCGTCTCACGTGATGATCGGACACGGCCTAGTTGACTCGGATCATGTAATCGCTTAGATGACTAGAGGGATGTCTATCTGAGTGGGAGCTCATAAGATGAACTTAATTATCCTGAACATAGTCAAAAGATCTTTGCAAATTATGTCGTAGCTCGCGCTTCAGTTCTACTGTTTAGATATGTTCCTAGAGAAATTTTAGTTGAAAGTTGATAGTAGCAATTATGCGGACTAGGTCCGTAAACCAAGGATTGTCCTCATTGCTTCATAGAAGGCTTATGTCCTTAATGCACCGCTCAGTGTGCTGAACCTCGAACGTTGTCTGTGGATGCTGCGAACATCTGACATACACATTTTGATAACTACGTGATAGTTCAGTTAAACGGTTTAGAGTTGAGGCACCAAAGACGTTTTTGAAACGTCGCGAAACATATGAGATGTTTTGAGGGCTGAAATTAGGATTTCAGGCTCGTGCCCACGTCAAAAGGTATAAGACCTCCGACGATTTTCTTAGCCTGCAAACTAAGGGAGAAAAGCTCAATTGTTGAGCTTGTGCTCAGATTGTCTGAGTACAACAATCATTTGAATCAAGTGGGAGTTGATCTTCCAGATAAGATAGTGATGTTTTCTCCAAAGTCATTACCACCAAGCTGCTAGAGCTTCATGATGAACTATAATATATCAGGGACATATATGATGATCCTTGAGATACTCGCGATGTTTGACACCGCGAAAGTAGAAATCAAGAAGAGCATCAATTGTTGGTGAAACCACTGGTTTCAAGAAGGGCAAGGGCAAGAAGGGATACTTCATGAAACAGCAATTCAGCTGCTGCTCTAGTGAAGAAACCCAAGGTTGAACCCAAACCTGAGACTAAGTGCTCCTGTAATAAGGGGAACAACCACTAGAGCAGAATTACCCTAGATACTTGGTAGATTAGAAGGCTGGCAAGGTCGATAGAAGTATATTGGATATACATTGTGTTGATGTGTACTTTACTAGTACTCCTAGTAGCACCAGGGTATTAGATACCGGTTCGGTTGCTAAGTGTTAGTAACTCGAAATAAAAGCTACGGAATAAACGGAGACTAGCTAAAGGTGAGGTGACAATATGTGTTGGAAGTGTTTCCAATGTTGATATAATCAAGCATCGCACGCTCCCTCTACCATCGAGATTGGTGTTTGCGTTGAGCACAGACATGATTGGATTATGTCTATCGCAATACGGTTATTCATTTAAAGAGAATAATGGTTACTCTGTTTATTTGAATAATACCTTCAAATGGTCTTACACCTGAAATGAATGGTTTATTGAATCTCGATCGTAGTGATACACATGTTCATGCGAAAAGATAGTAATGATAGTACCACCTACTTGTGGCACTGCCACTTAAGTCATATCGGTATAAAACGCATGAAGAAGCTCCATGTTGATGGATCTTTGGGCTCACTCATTTTTGAAAAGTTTGAGACATGCGAACCATGTCTATTGGTATATATGCATGAAGAAACTCCATGCAAATGGACCGTTTTGTACTCACTTGATTTTGAATCACTTGAGACATGCAAATCATACCACATGGGCAAGATGACTGAAAGCCTCGGTTTCAGTAAAATGGAACTAGAAAGCAACTTGTTGGAAGTAATACATTTTGATGTGTGCAATCCAATGAGTGCTGAGGCATGTAGTGGATATCATTATGTTCTTACTTTACAGATGATTTGAGTAGATGTTGAGTATATTTACTTGATGAATCACGAGACTGAATTATTGAAAGGTTCAAGAAATTTCAGAGTGAAGTTGAAAGATCGTCGTGACAAGAGGATAAAATATCTATGATATGATCATAGAGATGAATATCTGAATTACGAGTTTGGCACAGAATTAAGACATTGTGGAAATTGTTTCACAACTAATACAGCCTGGAACACCATAGTGTGATGATGTGTCCGAACATCATAACTGCACCCTATTGGATATGATGCATACCATGATGTCTCTTATCGAATTACCACGATAGTTTATGGGTTAGGCATTAGAGACAACCGCATTCACTTTAAAAGGGGCACCACGTAATTCTGATGAGATGACACCATATGAACTATGGTTTAGAGAAACCTAAGCTGTCATTTCTTAGAAGTTTGGGGCTGCGACGCTTATGTGAAAAAGTTTCAGGCTGATAAGCTCGAACCCAAAGCGGATAAATGCATCTTCATAGGACACCCAAAACAGTTGGGTATACCTCCTGTCTCAGATCCGAAAGCAATAAGGGATTGTTTCTAGAATCGGGTCCTTTCTCGAGGAAAAGTTTCTCTCGAAAGTATTGAGTGGGAGGATGGTGGAGACTTGATGAGGTTATTGAACCATCTCTTCAACTAGTGTGTGGCAGGGCACATGAAGTTGTTCTTGTGGCACTTACATCAATTGAAGTGGAAGCTTATGATAGTGATCATGAAACTTCAGATCAAGTCACTACCAAACCTCGTGGGATGACAAGGATGCGTAGTACTTCAGAGTGGTACGTAATCCTGTCTTGGAAGTCATGTTGCTAGACAACAATGAACCTACGAGCTATGGAGAAGCGGTGGTGGGCCTGGATTCCAATAAATGGCTCGAGGCCATATAATCCGAGAGAGGATCCATATATGAAAACAAAGTGTAAACTTTGGCAGAATGGCTCGATGGTCGTAAGGCTGTTGAGTACAGATGGATTTTAAAAGGAAGACGGACAATGATGGTAAGTGTCACCATTAAGAAAGCTCGACTTGTCGTTAAGATGTTTTCCGACAAGTTCAAGGAGTTGACTACAATGAGACTTTCTCACTCGTAGAGATGCTAAGAGTCTGTTGGAATTATATTAGCGATTACTGCGTTATTTATGAAATCTTGCAGATAGGATGTCAAAACATTGTTTCCTCGACGATTTTCTTGAGTAAAGGTTGTATGTGATACAACCGGAAGGTTTTGTTAATCCTGAAAGATGCTAATAAGTATGCAAAGCTCCAGCAATCCTTCTGAGGACTGGAGTAAGCATCTCGGAGTTGGAATGTATGCTTTGATGAGATGATCAAAGATTTTGGGTGTATACAAAGTTTATGAGAAACTTGTATTTCCAAAGAAGTGAGTGGGAGCACTATAGAATTTCTGATAAGTATATGTTATGGATCAGAAATGATGTAGAATTTCTGGAAAGCATATAGGGTTATTTGGAAAGTGTTTTTCAATGAAAAGCCTGGATTAAGCTACTTGAACATTGAGCATCAAGATCTATAAGGATAGATCAAAACGCTTAATGGTACTTTCAAATGAGCACATACCTTGACATGATCTTGAAGGTGTTCAAGATGGACCAGTCAAAGAAGGAGTTCTTGCCTGAGTTGTAAGGTATGAAGTTAAGACTTAAAGCTCGACCACGGCAGAAGAAAGAGGAAGGACGAAGGTCGTCCCCTATGCTTTTGTCATAGGCTCTATACGGTATGCCATGCTGAGTACCGCACCTGATGTGTGCCTTGCCACACATCTGGCAAGAGGGTACAAAGGTAATCTAGGAGTAGATTACCAGATAGCGGTCTAAATTATCCTTAGAGGAATAAGGATATGTTTCTCGGTTATGGAGGTGATAAAGAGTTCGACGTAAAGAGTTACGTCGATGCAAGCTTAACACCTATCCGGATAGCTCTGAGTAGAGATACCGGATACGTATAATGGAGCAACAATTTAGAATAGCTCCAAGTAGAACAGTTATTTGAAATGGCTCCAAATGTAGCGTAGTAGCTACATCTACAAGATGACATAGAGATTTGCGAAGTACATACGGATCTGAAAGATTCAGACCCGTTGACTATAACATTTCTCACAAGCATAACATGATCAAACCCAGAACTCATCGAGTGTTAATCACATGGTAATGTGAACTAGATTATTGACTCTAGTAAACTCTTTGGGTGTTAGTCACATGGGGATGTGACCTTGAGTGTTAGTCACATAGCGATGTGAACTGGATTATTGACTCTAGTGCAAGTGGGAGACTGTTGGAAATATGCCCTAGAGGCAATAATAAATTAGTTATTATTATATTTCCTTGTTCATGATAATCGTTTATTATCCATGCTAGAATTGTATTGATAGGAAACTCAGATACATGTGTGGATACATAGACAACACCATGTCCCTAGTAAGCCTCTAGTTGACTAGCTCGTTGATCAATAGATGGTTACGGTTTCCTGACCATGGACATTGGATGTCATTGATAACGGGATCACATCATTAGAAGAATGATGTGATGGACAAGACCCAATCCTAAGCCTAGCACAAGATCATGTAGTTCGTATGCTAAAGCTTTTCTAATGTCAAGTATCATTTCCTTAGACCATGAGATTGTGCAACTCCCGGATACCGTAGGAGTGCTTTGGGTGTGCCAAACGTCACAACGTAACTGGGTGGCTATAAAGGTACACTACAGGTATCTCCGAAAGTGTCTGTTGGGTTGGCACGAATCGAGACTGGGATTTGTCACTCCGTGTAAACGGAGAGGTATCTCTGGGCCCACTCGGTAGGACATCATCATAATGTGCACAATGTGATCAAGGAGTTGATCAATGGGATGATGTGTTATGGAACGAGTAAAGATATTTGCTGGTAACGAGATTGAACAAGGTATCGGGATACCGACGATCGAATCTCGGGCAAGTATCATACCAGTAGACAAAGGGAATTGTATACGGGATTGATTAAATCCTCAACATCGTGGTTCATCCGATGAGATCATCGTGGAACATGTGGGAGCCAACATGGGTATCCAGATCCTGCTGTTGGTTATTGACCGGAGAACGTCTCGGTCATGTCTGCATGTCTCCCGAACCCGTAGGGTCTACACACTTAAGGTTCGGTGACGCTAGGGTTATAGAGATATTAGTATGCGGTAACCCGAAAGTTGTTCGGAGTCCCGGATGAGATCTCGGACGTCACGAGGAGTTCCGGAATGGTCCGGAGGTAAAGAATTATATATAGGAAGTGCTGTTTCGGCCATCGGGACAAGTTTCGGGGTCACCGGTATTGTACCGAGACCACCGGAAGGGTCCCGGGGGTCCACAGGGTGGGGCCACCTGCCCCGGGGGGCCACATGGACTGTAGGGGGTGCGCCTTGGCCTATATGGGCCAAGGGCACCAGCCCCAAGAGGCCCATGTGCCAAGAGTAGAGGAAAAGGGAGAGTCCTAAAAGGGGAAGGCACCTCCGAGGTGCCTTGGGGAGGATGGACTCCTCCCCCCCTTGGCCGCACCCTTCCTTGGAGGAAGGGGCAAGGCTGTGCCCTCCCCCTCTCCCTTGGCCCTATATATAGTGGGGGGAAGGGAGGGCAACCAGACCTAAGGCCTGGCGCCTCCCTCTCCCTCCCGTGACACATCTCCCTCCTCCTGCAGCGCTTGGCGAAGCCCTGTTGGAATCCCGCTACTTCCACCACCACGCCGTCGTGTTGTTGGATCTCCATCAACCTCTCCTCCCCCCTTGCTGGATCAAGAAGGAGGAGACGTCGCTGCTCCGTACGTGTGTTGAACGCGGAGGTGCCGTCCGTTCGGCGCTAGGATCATCGGTGATTTGGATCACGACGAGTACGACTCCATCAACCCTGTTCTCTTGAATGCTTCCGCGCGCGATCTACAAGGGTATGTAGATCCACTCCTCCCTCATTGCTAGATGACTCCATAGATTGATCTTGGTGACACGTAGGAATTTTTTTGAATTATTGCTATGTTCCCCAACAGCGGCCTGAAAGGCTCGTTCCAGGGAACACACCGCGTCCTTCTCTTCACAGGGCACCGTGATGACTCCGCCACTTCCTGGCATCTTGAGGACGTTGTAGCCATGGTGAGTTACGGACATGAACTTGGCCAGCGCTGGGTACCCAAGGATGGCGTTGTACGGCAAGCGAATGTGGGCGACATTAAAGTCGATGAGCTCGGTGCGGTAGTTGTCGCGTGCCCCGAAGGTGATAGGGAGGCGGACCTGCCCAATTGGGACCGTGGAGCCGTCGGTGACTCCGGAGAAAGCTTGGTTGGACTGAAGCTGTTGTAGGGCACTTGGAGATTGTTGAATGTTCCACGGACAGGACGTTTGAAGCCCTGCCCCGCCATCGATGAGGTCCTGGTGACCACCACGTTGCTGATGATTGGAACAAAAGCATCGGAGGACTCCGCTGTCCGCACACTTGAGCTGATCTGCCTGAGTAAACGTGATGGCGCATGCGACCCACCTGAGAGGGCGCGTGGCTTCCGAGCTTGGGGAGGACTGCATTCACTTCGCGGGCGAACTGCTTGCAGATGCGTTGAGAGGCTGGGGCTTGACCCCCGCCAGGAATGCAGCGATCGCGCGCGGCTTCCTGGAAGCCCCCAGCCCCTCGTCCTGATTGTGGTCCTCATTTCTCCTTGGCTACGTCGGCAGCGGAGGGAGGCCTGCGTTGCCTTGCGAGCGATCCTCGCGAGGCTGATCCCTCCAGTCTCCTTCGCGACGCGGGTCTTGCCAGCGATCCTTGCGAGGTTGATCGTGCCACCCTTGGCGCGGGCAGCGGTCTTCCCAGCGTCCTGTGTTCCTTCCTCCTCCTCGACTGTAGCCCCGGTCACCGAGGTCGGGGCGACGGCCGATCCTTCCTTCTCGCACGGCTCAGAGCTCTTGACATTCGTTGGTGTTGTGGGTGTGGAGGTCGTGGTACACACAGTACCGACTTCCCTTGGAAGGTTCGCGCTGATCTCTGCCCCGCTTGGTGTTTGGTTCTGCCGCGAGAATGGCAGCCCCCTTGCACTTCACATCCTTGGCCTTGGGCTTCTTCTCTTCTGGGTCTACGGCAGGCAGCTCGAGGAGGGAGAGACGCCCTTCCTCAGCCCTGGCGCACCTGGTTGCCAAGTTGAACAGCTCCAAGGAAATGCACAGGTCTTCATGCATCGCCAGCTCCTCCTTCATGTTGACATCGCGCATGCCGTCGGAGAAGGCTGAGATGATGGCCTCCTCAGTCACCTTGGGAATCTTGAGGCGTGCGTTGTTGAAGCGCTGGATGTACTTCTGCAGGGTCTCCCCGGGTTGTTGCTTGATGCGGCGCATGTCGCTCACGGCGGGTGGCCGGTCGTGAGTACCTTGGAAGTTGGCGATGAAGCGGGTGCGCATCTCGTCCTAGGAGGAGATCGTGCTTGGAGCTAGGTTCAGGAGCCAGGTGCGGGCCCCGTCCTTCAGCGCCATGGGAAACCAGTTCGCCATGACCTTCTCATCTCCGTTGGCAGCTTCGATGCCCAGCTCGTAGAGCTGCAGGAACTCTGCAGGGTCGGCCATGCCGTCATAACGAGGAGGCAGGTCTGGCTTAAACTTGCCGGGCCACGCGACGCTGCGTAGCTCGGTGGTGAAGGCACGGCAGCCTGCTGTGGCCACGGGAGGCCTTGGGTGACGGAGAGCTTGGTCTTGCATGTCCCCACGCGCTGCAGCTGGGAGCAGCGCGGGTCTTGACGTGCGGGAGCAGGAGCATGGTCGCGACGTGCTGGAGCAGGGAGCGCCCGGGCAGCTTCTTGCGGGCGAGGGACTTCTTGGCAGCTCTGCTCTTGCCGCGCTGGCACCTGACGGAGCGGGTTCCGCCCAGGGGCCACGCGCCTTGGAGCCATGGCGCCTTCTTGAGGAGGAGGCGGCCGGGGCGCCGCCGGAGCTTCGTCGCCCGCGCGGGGCGGGGTGCGGTGCAGCGGAACGGACGGCGCAGGAGAGCCCCCGCGGCGGACGAGCTCGGCGACGCGGTCGAGCCATTCTTCGTAGACGTCGTCGACGGGACGGTAGCGCAGGAGCTCGTTTGCCGCGATGAGCGCAGCTCGAGCCTCCATGGGCGCGGAGCGCGCAGGACGAAGAACAGCTGGGGTGAGCGAGGGAGTAGCGGTGCGGCCGTCTTGCCGCACGGACGGATGCTGACGATGCTTGCTGCTCGTCCCCCGTGGGCCGGTGGCGGCGTTGACGGCAGGTGACGGGGAACGGCGAGGACGCCCGCCGACAGGAGCCGTCTGGGCGACGCGGGAAGCGAGAGCGGCCCGGCGCTCGGCGCGGGCCCGACGAGCGTCAGACATGGACGCGATGGTCGGAGAACGGGGTGGTGGAAGACGAATTCCGGCGCACCCCTACCTGGCGCGCCAAATGTCGGATTTCGGGTTCCGGCAGACCCTTGAGGTTCGAACACTGGGGTGCGCGCGGAGATTTCGCCTTCTACCTACCTGCACCCCTCCGCCTCGCTAAGATCTAAGCTATGGAAAGAACAGCACAAGAGACACAGGGTTTATACTGGTTCGGGCCACCGTTGTGGTGTAATACCCTACTCCAGTGTGTGGTGTGGTGGATTGCCTCTTGGGCTGATGATGATGAGCAATACAAGGAAGAACAGCCTCGCGAGGGTCTGTTCTTGGTTGGGGGGATGAACTGCTAGGGGGAGTTCAGTCACCCTTCTCTCTCTCTCTTCTCGATTGCGATCCTGGCTAGTTTCTGGGTTGGCCGATTCTGGATCCTTCTACCCTGTGGGTGGCTAGTCCTATTTATAGGCAAAGGCCCTGGGCCTCTCCCCAAAATATTGAGCGGGAAGGGCGCCAACAATTGGCCATTTTAAAGGGGAACATCTGTTACACTTATCCTGACTAAAGTTGGTCCTCGCCTGCCAAAGACTCTGGTGGTGACGCTGGCTTGGGCTCCACAATGACTTCCTCCCTGCCGTTGGACTGGTCTTGGTCTCGTTGCGCCGAAACGGGTGCCTTTGCTCGATGCTCTCGCCTGCGCTTGCTCCCTTTGCACCAAAGAGGAAAGGAGGACACTGCGCGGGCTGGCACCCACCTGGCGCCCTTGGTCGTCATGGCTTGCGTCACAGGCACCTCGTGAGGTACCCCGCCTTGATCTCTCCGCCTCCTCGCGAGCCAGCCTGATGAGGCCGTGCCTGAGGAAGCTCCGTGTCTCCGCCCCGCGAGGCTTGGCCCCTCGCGAGGGTCTTGGGTCTGTGTTGATGAAGACGGCGCCGTGCTGGGCCCCCTTTGAGCCACGCCCAAGGCCGCAGGCAGGCAAGTCTGGGGACCCCCGTTCCCAGAATGCCGACAAATTGTTGGCGCCCTTCCTGCTCATTATTTAGGGAGAGTCGATGCGGCTATATCTCCCACGTGTCGAAGCACGACTTAGAGGCATAACCGCATTGAAAGCAATGTCGCAAGTGAGGTAATCTTCACACAACCCATGTAATACATAAGGGAAAGAGATACATAGTTGGCTTACAATCGCCACTTCACACAATACATGAATAAAGCATTACAACATCCAAATACAATCAAGGTCCGACTACGGAACCAAAATAAAAGAAGAACCCCAAATGCGACAAGGTCCCCGATCGACCCCAACTGGGCTCCACTACTGATCAACTAGAACGAAACAACACAAAGGACAAGATCTTCATCAAGCTCCTCATTGAGCTTGGTTGCATCATCTACATGGTTCGACGGCACCTGCAAACTGGTTTGGAAGTATCTGTGAGTCACGGGGACTCAGCAATCTCACACCCTCGCGATCAAGACTATTTAAGATTATGGGTAAGGTAAAAGGTATGAGGTGGAGCTGCAGCAACGACTAGCATATATGGTGGCTAACATACGCAAATGAGAGCGAAAGAGAAAGCAAAGCACGGTCGAAAACTATGATCAAGAAGTGATCCTAGAACAACCTACGTCAAGCATAACTCCAACACCGTGTTCACTTCCCGGACTCCGCCGAGAAGAGACCATCACGGGTACACACGCGGTTGATGTATTTTAATTAAGGTCAACTTCAGGTTTTCTACAACCGGACATTAACAAATTCCCATCTGCCCATAACCGCGGGCACGGCTTTCGAAAGTTCAAATCCCTGCAGGGGTGGTCCCAACTTAGCCCATCACAAGATCTCACGGTCAACGAAGGAATAGACCTCCTCCCAGACGTTCCGATCAGACTCGGTATCCTGGTTCTTCAAGACACTTCGACAGGTTAAAACAAATCCAGCAACACCGCCCGAATGTGCCGACAAATCCCGATAGGAGCTGCACATATCTCGTTCTCAGGGCACACTCAGATGAGACATCCTACGAGTAAAACCAAACCTCAAGTTGCCCCGAGGTGGCCCCGCAGTCTGCTCGGTCGGACCAACACTCAGAGGAGCACTGGCCCGGGGGGGTTAGAATAAAGATGACCCTTGAGTCTGCAGAACCCAAGGGAAGGTGGTAGGTTGTTAGTGCAAATGGTAAAACCAAGGTTGGGCATTGCTAGAAACGCAGTTTTATCAAGGCGAACTATGAAGGGGTTCCCATTATTACCCAACCGCGTAAGGAACGCAAAATCCGGGAACATAACACCGATATGACGGAAACTAGGGCGGCAAGAGTGGAACAAAACAACTGGCATAAGGCCGAGCCTTCCACCCTTTACCAAGCATATAGATGCATTAATTAAATAAGAGATATTGTGATATCCCAACAAAATATCCATGTTCCAAACATGGAACAAGCTCCAATCTTCACCTGCAACTAACAACGCTATAAGAGGGGCTGAGCAAAGCGGTAACATAGCCAAACAATGGTTTGCTAGGACAAGGTGGGTCAGAGGCTTGGTTCAACAATATAGGAGGCATGATAAGCAAGTGGTAGGTATCGCAGCATAGGCATAGCAAAAGAGCGAGCAACTAGCAAGCAAAGATAGAAGTGATTTCAAGGGTATGGTCATCTTGCCTGAGATCCCGCAAGGAAGAAGAACGAGTCCATGAAGAAGACAAACAGACGTAGTCGAACGGGTCCTCACAAACGCGACGTTATCGGAACCAACCCGAAGAAGCAACACCGGAAAGAAGCACACAACATAGTAAACAACCACACATAGACATGGCATGATGCACAAACAAGTATGATGCATGTCCGGGATGCATGTCCGGTTTAAATATGCATGGCATGGCAAAGTGCACAAACAAAACTACAAATTAAGTGGAGATCAATATATCAATATGCAACGAGTTGCATATTGACGAAACACCACATGACTTATTTAGTTCTCTCTCGGTTATGTACCCAACAATATTAAATGTTGTTAAGCATGTCAAGAGGTGAACCATGAGTAAAATACACAGTCTAAGCAATTTAAATGGGGCCGGATATAACAAACAACAAATCCGGTAAATCCCCATATGCATTAGTAATTTATTGCAACAACAATTTAAACATTTTAATTGTTGTTATCATGATGCGGATGACATGAACAAGTTTATGCAATTTTTATTAAAAGTTGACAAGAGCATTATAAGGCATTTGTCACCGTGGTGAAGAAAAGGGGTGCCACGGCAACGATAACGAAAACGGTGCCACGGCAGCGTTCCGGTTCCGGTACTCGATTGAGATACCGATGCAAAGGGGAAGTGTGCGGAACGTGACATGCAGGGATGGTGGGGTGATCTCGGATACCGAGTTCCCACATGTGGGTGGCAAGGCAAAAAGAGGCGACGTGCATCGACAATTCGAGCATGGAGCAAGCACGAGCATCTCATACATCACATGCAAGCATTCTCGGACGGTCGTCTCGGGGTTATACCTTCGAAGCGTGCAAAAGGGACGGTTCTCGTTCGGTGCAAAGTAGAGGAAGTAGACGTTCTCGGGACGTTCGTACGTGGAGGTAGTCGTACACGGCGACGGTAGTTGTACACGGGTCTTCGGCCACGGAAGTAGTCGTACAATTTTCGTAGAGGTTCGGGGTCATGAGACGGAACTTGACGTCCACGGGGTCTTCGAGGGTCGACGGTAGTGGTACTCGATGAATCCCAAGATGGTCTTAGGCGTCTTCACGCGTGGGGGTACTTGGCGTTTCCGTGTCGTCGGTCTTGTCGAATTCGAAGCCTTCGGGGGTCGTCGTGTTACTTGGCGCTTGCGTATTGATAGCTCGAAGGGGTACTTGACGGGTCCGAGGTCTCCGCCGTGGGTTCTTGATGATACGGGTAGTCGAACTTGACGAAAAACGGGTCTTCTCGGGGACTTGATGCATCCGAATTCCTCGGGTTTGTAGTGGTACTTGGTCTCGCGGTTCCGATCCAGTGGTGCATGCGTCCACGGTGACACTGCATTGTGCAAGGAGGCGACGACTTGGGCGGTTTTTGTCCAGGACTCGGACAACTTTTGAAGGAGCTCGATGGGGCTTGCTGCTCGTTTCCTTCACCATGTGACAGGCCGAAGGCGCAGCGGCTTTGAACGGCGAAGTGGACGAGCTACTGGTGCCTTGCGGAGGCAGCGAGGCCAGGGAGGTGGAGTAGCGAAGCAAGGCTCGCGAGCATAGGAGGGAGTCGCGGCGCTGGCGCATAGGGGTCCGGCTCCCTGGTGGTACTCCGGTGAAAGCGTCCGGAGCGTCGCTAGTCGACTGGCGCGACGCAGCTGCGGGCACCGGGAGGCGGGGCTCCGACAGGCAGGCCGGAGACGAGGTGGAGGAAGGGCGGCGAGGGCTCGGCGACGGGGACGCCTGGAACTGCTGCTGGTGGCGCTTGTGGCCATGGGCGCAGAATCCGGGTCGAGGGCGGGGCACGGTTGGAGGTGCTTGGCGGCGCCGCGCGCCGGACGAAGCAGGGAGGCACACAAGGAGACTCAGGCGTGCAGGAGCAGCGGTGCCGGTGACGGGGAGATTCTCAGGGCACGGGTGAGGGCGCCATGGGAGGCGGCTGGAGGTGCTTACGAGTAGGGGAAGGGAGGTCGGGCGCTGCAGCGACGTGAGCGGGGGATGTGGGATCGGGATCGAGCACGGGGCTCTTGCGTGTGCGAGAGAGAATGTGAGGGAGAGAGCGAGGGGGATCGAGGAGATGGGGATTGGGGTGCGGGCCTCTGGCGGCGCGAGGGAATGAGGAGGACGGGCGCAAGGGATCGAGCACGGGAGGTCTCCCCTGGCGCTAGGGTTCAGGAGGTAGTGGGCCGGCTGGAAGTAGATGGGCCGGTGGATGTCATTAGAGGCCGGCCCCGCGGAGAGGGAAAAGGCCTGGCTGGGCTCCTCTCTCCTTACTAAAAGAAAAGAAAAAATAACAGAGATTAAGAAAGAAAAGAAAGAGGGTTTAGGGGAAGAAGTTTGACACGCAAATAATTTTCCCAGACTCACAAAAATGTGCTTGTTCCGGGAAAATAGAAAAGGCCATGATTGAGAGATCTAAATTCAAATCCATTTGAATTTGATTCAAATGGTTGGTTTGAATAAGTTCAAGGTAATGAAGAGTCCAAAAATATTCGGATTTTTAGTGGAGCTCCGGAAAAGATAAAAGAATTTATGGGCGAAGTTTGGGGAGCAACTCGAAGAAGAAAAGACATGTGATTATTTGCAAGTGTGTTCATGGGTGATTCCGAAAATGGAATATTTAATATAGCTCCCTAATATCGGGAGGATAAGTTATAAAGAGAATCACCATGTGAATTCCCTCGATTTAAAAGGAACGAAGATCCATGCAATTTATTTAGTGAGTTTTAAAACGGGTTGCATGATGACATGATGCAATGCAGATGATGCAAAGACGAAAAAGCAACGGACCAAACAAAACACACGACGAAACCCGGAAACCCTGGAAGGCATTAAGGCATTTGAAGCGTGGGACTTGGGGCATTACACCAGGGCCTCTATAAATAGAGCTAGCCACCACAGAGTAGGGGGAGACCCCCGGAGAGATCTGGTAGAACCCCAGCAGAGAGAGAGAGGCGACTGAACTCACCCTAGCAGTTCATCGCACCAGCTCAAGAACACCTCTCGCGAGGCTGTTCTTCCCTTGTACTGTCCATCATCAGCCTCAGAGGCAATCCACCACACCACACACTGGAGTAGGGTATTACACCACAACGGTGGCCCGAACCAGTATAAACATCATGTCTCTTGTGTTGTTCATCATTTTCATCTTAGTTCACACGAGAGGATCGGACGTAGATCGGTAGGGGAGAGATCTCCGCGCGCACCCCATTGTTCGAACCTCAAGGGTCTGCCAGAACCCGAAACCCGACAACGGCTATGGCAAAGAGGTTGTACACTTGTTGCATCACTTATTACTATACATTCACGTCGATCCATTAGGGCTATTTTGGTTCAATGGAAAAACATCGATCCACTGGTTGTTACCATCACTCTAAATTTCTGCATGCTCTCCTTACATAATCTCACCATATTTTTTTCGTATGCATGTCAGATATTGTACACAGTCATGCTGAACATGTAGAGAAAAAGAGAAGAGTTTTGAGCGGCAATACAATGTCATGCAGACATCGCTCCATGGTGGGTTCAATGGCAAACCCTCCCACCCCTCTCCAGATTGTAATCCAGAGGAAGATATCTGTTCCGAGGTGGATTCGGACGCTGCTGACCACTCCTATTTACCCCCAAGGTGTTTGATCTACCTTGGCATGATGATGTTAGTCATATCATGCATATGTTGCCTTGCAGTGCCTACTTTTGACATCATATATGTCATCTGCTTAGTTTAGACATGTTCTGTAATGCCACCTGTTTAGTTTCTATATCATATATGGGAATTATGCAGTCTCATATCTTTTAGCCAGCCATAATATATGTTAAATGTGCAATGCCATCTTGTTTAACCAGGCATCATATATTTGAATGATATCTTGCCCATCCTTTTCTTCATTACATTTCCATTTGTCGACAATGTTTGTAAATTAAACTACTCTTCCTGTGAATCAGCCATTTGGGTGGGAGATGGAAAAATCTGGAGTGAAAACAAGGCCTTCAGAGCAGACAGTGCTACCTGTCAAAGCAGATCTCTTGTTGGGTCCTGATAGCTCCTCATAGATGGATTCAGAGACAGATGACCAGTCCTATTCCCCCACTGAGGTGTATGCTCTAACTTGGCACGGTTATACTGCTCATATCATGCATATGGTGTCTTGCATTGCATAGTTTAGACATCATATACACAATATTCAACACCATGTTCTTAGTTCAGACATCATATCGAATGCCCTCTGTTTAGCATATAAATCACATATGTGAATTAAATGATGCGATCCTGATTACTTAGATAACATTTAGGTGAATTATGTCATGCGATCCTGTTTAGTTATTCATCATATCTTATAATTATGTTATGCTATGCTATCCAGTTTAGGTAGACTTCATATATGTGAAATTATGTCATGCTATCCGTTTTAGTTAAACAATATACATGTCAACTATTTCATGCACTCTTTTTTCCACACTATCTATTGCATCTGTCTCTCATACAACGTCTGTACATTCAACTATGTTTCCTGTTTATCAGCCATTTGAATTGGAGCGGGTGATGCCAGTATCTAGCGGACTAAAAACAAGGTCTTCAAATAAAACAGTGCTACCTCTTGGTGGAGATAGCACCCCGGTTGTACATGCACAAGAACCAGCCCTACCACACATAACCCAAACTCTTGCAGATTGTACCCCTACTACGATGGACAGAGAACCAGCTTCACCCAATCTAACCCCAACCCCAGCTGATAGTAACCCAGTTCCTGTTGACACAACACCATCTCCACCACAGAGCTCCCAAACAAGAGCAGTTAGTAAGGCAGCTCCAGTTCCCAAAGGGCCAGTACTATCACGATGAACCCCAACTCCACCAGTTAGTACGCCTATTCCTGTGGAGGAAGCACAACCAGCTAGTCATAGTTTAGCATCTATCGCATTTGATGTTGTTAAATCATATGTGCGTATCTTCCCATCTTGGAAATATTATACTGAAGATGAAGGAACATGCCAGTTGCAGGTGTTTGTCCAGGAGTTATGTGTAAGTAATGTTATTCATGGCAATTACTTTGCTTCGTCCCATACATCCTACCTCCATGATGGTTATAATACAACAAATTTTCCCATTTTTCTCTATAGAGAAGGACCGATTTGGAAACTCAGGATGAGGTAACCTATGCTAATACCTCTGCTATCTTTAAGAATGCTTGGTGGCAGTATCAGAATTACCTGAAAAAACATACTTCACCGGCAAAGAAACTCATCAAATTCCCTTACGTTCTCCTGAGACACATTTACTAGACGATGACTGGGAACGCCTTGTTCTGTACTGGTCCCGAACCAATAATGTGGTAAGGTCTATGAGCTCATTTTTGTATTTTAAGTATTATATTCTTGCGTCTTACTGTACTCTGTTCATGTAGAACAAGTGCCTAAACCTGAAGAACAATTGTTCTAATTTAAGATTCCATTGCTACCACGGGACATAGATATATGTTTGTTTGATGCTTTTATTATGTACTAGTACTTGGCAATAGAAGACTTGGTAGTTTAATCCTGTCCACCTTACTAATGAACTGGTTCACCGAAATGAGTTTCATATACTAGTACATGCTAAACTTGTTATGTGTCTGCTTGTTTCTTCTTTTAGAATGCTGACAGAATATTGGGGAAGAGTGCCTTATTAAGCAACGGTAAAGGAAGTAATGCAGATAAGGTTCAGGATAGTGACACATCCTGTCTTGGTTTAGTGTTGGAGTTACTGGCCACTACCGCTTGCACAAGCTATTCAAACTCACTGTCTGAATCAGTTCGGTTTCTTGAGTCTCAACTACAAGCTGAAAGACATCGATCAGTTGTGCTGTGACAAGAAGCGGAAGGACTGCGGAAGTCCCTAGAGCATTCAGATGCAAACTTTCTGGTGCAACAGCAAGCGTTGGAGGATTTTAGCGCCAAACAGGACAAAGCTAATCAGCTTGCTAGGCTTATTGCCAGCATGGTGGTTACCCAGGATAACGTTTCTTGAGCTCTTCTGAAGTTGTTTCAGTTATGCTCTTGTTTTGCTGCCGCGTTTATTTGCACTGGTGGCCAATTTTGACGGCCAGTGTATATGATATGCTGCTTTGTTCCCTATATTTGCACTGGTGGCGAACTTTGATGCCCAGTGGATGTAATATGTGTAATAGCTGTGATAGCCTAGCGTTAGTTGCTTGCTTATTTATTTCCTTGTTGTCTTGTTTATTTGTTTGCTTGTAGTCATTGCAATTCTTTTTCCACGGTTAACTAGTGGCTGCAATAACCTATTTTTTAAAACTAGGCCACAATAATCATGGGCTAATATTTACTGTAGTGACACTGGGTGTAACATCCCAAATTTGCAATTTGGAATGTTATACACTAGATCATCATGCATATCATATTTACTTGCATTTTGGTTGATCCTAGAAATTTCACGCAACTCAAGGACCCTCGGAGAGAGTTGGAGATTTCGTTATTTTTCATATTTGAGAGTTTTCTCGAATTTTGAAAAGACGATCATTTGATTTATTTATTTTGTCTTCAATAATTTTTCCGATATCAAAATATATGAGAGAGGGAATAATATGATTTTCCCAAAATATAGGAAAAATGAAGATATAATAAATAGATCAATTTTTGTTTGCCGGTGTTTATTTGCATTTTATTTGGATAGGGAAAAATGCGCGTTTTCGAAAATTGCATTTTAGGTCCGGAGAAAAGTTCATTTTGTGCGGCTCATTTTTAGGAGTCGGGGAAAATTTACTTTAGATTTTTCGGAGTTCGTTTAGATCTCTTTTTTTTTTCGAGAACCAGTTAAAAAAAAATCAAAGTCCAGCGCCTTGGGCCAAAGGCCCAGCCGGCCAAGGCTACGGCCAAGGCCATCGCTAGCCGCACCAGGCGCAGGCGCAGGAGGCCGCCGCCGCCTCTTGTTTCTACCGAATCCTAGTAGGACTTTTGTCCTACTTCCGTATATTCCTTTTCTATTTCTAGATCTTTTCCTTTCCTTTTTTCTATTCCTATTCCTAGTCTAATTCCTTGTCCTCTACCTCAAGTAAACCCCTCTCCTCACCCATATAAATACCCAAGCACCCCCCCTCTAAATCATCAAACCCAAAGCCTAGAGCACCACCACACCACACGCCGTGCCGCCGCACCACCCCACCCCGCGCCGCCGCCGCACCTTGCCACCCGCGCCGCGCCGCGCCGCCGCACCACCTCACCGCGCCGCGCCGCCACCCCGCGCCCTACGCCACTGCCGCACCTAGTCGCCGCGCCACCCTAAGCCGCCGCCCGCGTCTTGCCTACACCGCCGCCGCCCCTCACCCACGCCACTGCCGCCGCCGCCCAACGCCGCCGCCGCCGGAGCCCCGTTTGCCGGAGACCTCGCCAAGGTTGCCCCGCGCTACATCTATTCTTTTCCTCGGATCGTTTTCTTCTAATCGTTCCGATTCTTTTCTTCTCTAAACCGTTCCGGTTTTCTAGATCGGTTTTTCGATCGGTTTTCTTCTCCGAAACCCTAGATCGGATTCGTTTTCTTCTCCGATTTAGTTGCCTTTGGACCGTTCGCCGGACCGTTCGTCCTAACGAACGTGATCACTGGATTCTTCTAGGTTAACGACGTCCGTTCGTTTAACCGTTCTTCTTTTTCTTTTCGTCGGATTTATTCCGCGATCGCGATCTCAGATCCGATCTTCTTTCTAGTCTTTCTTTTCGCTCGTTTATCGGACTCAGGTGATTCAAGCGCCTGGAGTTTCGTCTCGAAACCGCCGTTCCGTCTAATCAACTTGAACAAGCTTTTGCTACAGTAAAATTTTGACCTAGTTTCAACTTGCTAGAACCGAGTTGTTTTCTTTCGCCGTTTGATTCTTTGTTCGGTTCTTTCTTTCTTTGCAACCGGAGTTCTTAAGTTGAACTACCTGGTTCGTTCTCTCGTTCGAGTTTTACTTGTGCATTAGATGAGTACTTATTGTATGCTTGTTGTTTGTCTGCGATAGATTACCCGGATTGCGCCGCTTGTTACTTCGAAACCCTAGGACTCGCGAATCATCAGCAAGGAAAGTAACACTTTGATCATACCTTTTCTACAACCCATGTTTTATTGCATTAGATCAATCCTCACACATTGCATGATTAGGATCTAATTAAATTGTGGGATGGGAAGTAGATGAGGTAGTACCTATTACCTGTATTATTATGAAACCTTTGGGAGTTACTTCTACGTTGCTTATTATGCCATGCTATGCTAGTAGACGTGGATTGGGTGAGTGATATCCATGACAGATGTGAGTTGATAATTTTAATGGTTTATCTAAGGTGGCAACTTAAACACACATCTGGGTGGATTGAGGCACCTGATGTCTATCAGGACTTGCCTGTTTTTTTTCGGACCGCCACCCAGGCTCAAAGGGATCATAAGATCTTTCATGCTAGAAACTTCCGTGTGCAGCCACATGCTACTATGGGCTCTGGCATAGTTGACTAAGTTGTGCGAACTCTTACGGGGTGGACTAGCAGATGTAGGGGATGTAGGTGTACCGGTCTACCCCACATGTAAGGTGCTAGTGCTTCTGAAAGACTATGTCTCGGTCATCCGTTTCTCAAACACCATGTAGTGCGAGAAAACAAACGGAGGCGATCGAGTCATGTGGGGAAAAGTGCGCAAACCTCTGCAGAGTTTACAAACTAATCATGATTAGCCGTGTCCCCGGTTATGGACAACTTGAGTATCTAGTACTTGAATATCGAGTGAATCTCAACATGTTACCTCTAATTAATGTTATTGGGTTTTAATTATTTTTAATTGGGATTGAGAATGCTGTCAACCATTCTCAATGTTTCACAACCACCATGATAGTTAATTAAAATTTATTCCTTTGCAGTAGGGAAAAACTGGCTTTACGCAAAAACTGTAACCATAGAGCTTTCCACCAGCCATATATGCATATAGTATAGCTGTTTCATTCCATTACTCTCTATGTGTTACTTTGCCAGCATATTCCATGTGATGACCGGTTTTCGGGCTGCAACTTCTCATGTTGCAGACTTTTCAGACGACGAGTAAAGAGCTTTTAGGTCGTGGTTCTATACTCAGTGATGCCGCTGGAGTTAATGGACCCATTTATCTTCCGAGTCTTCCGCTGTTATCATTATTAGATGGCCTTCAGCCATATTTATTGTAATAAGTTCTTTTTGAGCCATCGATGTAATAAGTGTGTGATTGCAACTCTGCTATAAAACCTCGATGTACTGTGTGGTGTCAGCATTACCGATCCAGGGATGACACCGTAGCACAGTAGACGTGATCCATTCGGGCCAGGTCGCTACAGAGATGGTTTCAGAGCACACGCTGACTGTAGGACACGACCACTAAGTTAAAGCCATAGATCACTATTCTCTCCACATTTTCTAACTCCTCATCTTTTCTACTCTATTAGGATGACGAACGTGAAGATTAAGTACGCTCAACCGGATGAGGGCACACCATTTGGATTTCACCTGAAGGAAGTCACCAAGTACCTGAACATTGGGTTACCAAGCTTCACGGGAACCTTCAACGCCACTCTGCCTGAAGAGGAGCGCTGGAAGATTCAAGCTCACGTTCCGGGAAGGACATTCGCGCCAATCACGAAGCCCATAGATAGTGTTTTCAATGCACCAATCTGGAGTCTGGGAAGGAGCATGGCAGCCCATATCACCATAGGACGCATTGGAGAAGTTTACCAAGAAGACCTCAAGGACACTATCCACCAGATTTGCGGACGCCGAGATGAACAATGGGAGTTAGTCAGCACCAAGAAGGATAGATCCATTGCATCTTTCATCCAGGAGTTAAACCAGCACATTCGACGCCACGAGAACCAGATGTGCAATGATATGGTAGAGTTGAAGAATGCGAAGGCAAGGATCATCGAGCTAGAAAGAGAACTGAAGTCTACACGCAAGGACTACATGGACGAGATCGTAGCTCTAGCAAGGCACAATTGCGATCTTAAGCAGGAGATTGAAGAACTCAAGAGCAAGTTAGCATCCCAGGAGGACGACGATTACGTCGCATGTCCGTACAACTACATCATCATCGACGACACCGATTCAGATCCAAGTGAACCCGACTTTGAAGACAAAGCTGGAGCAGATATCATGGAGTCTTCTACCGGTTCAAATTTCTAGATGACCACCAGATAGTAGTAGTATTTCCCCCATGTAAACATTATAGTCGAGCACTTTTGCGATAGTTTTAGACCGATTGTAAGCCCTTGTTTGATTGATTGAAGTGATTTTGTGTGCATTTGCCTCATGTGCATATGGGTAGTGTTTTCCCTTTAGACCCCCTCTATTCTTATATCTCGTCTTTTCTAAACCCTCAGATGCCTCCAAGACGTGACAATGGATTTCCACCGGAGCTCACTCAGTTGATCCAGCAGCAGAATCAATTGATGCAGATGTTAGTCCAGAACCAGCAGAACAACAACAACAACCCACCACCACCACCACCTGTTGACCACTTAGCCTGTTTCCTTAGGCTGAATCCGCCGGTGTTTTCCAGTATCACCGAGCCAATAGTAGCAGATGATTGGCTCCGCAAGATAGGAAGGGAGTTGACCACTGCAGGATGCACGGATGGTGAGAAAGTGAAGTTTTCCGCTCACCAGCTTGACGGACCCGCGGCAGCATGGTGGGAGAATTTCACAGCCACTTACCCAGTTGACACTGTCACATGGGATCAGTTTCAGCAAGCTTTCCGCACTGCCCATGTTTCAGCAGGAGCTATGGCCATAAAGAAGCGTGAGTTTCGCAACTTACGCCAAGGAGGAAGGACTGTTGGCCAGTATGTGGAGGATTTTAGTAAGCTAGCCCGTTATGCCCCAGATGACGTTGCTACGGATGCAGCTAAGCAGGAGAAGTTTCTGGGAGGACTGAATGATGAACTAAGCATGCAGTTGATGGTAGCGAGTTTCAACAACTACCAGGAGTTGGTAGATCGTGCCATCATGATTGAAGGGAAGCAACATCAGATTGAGAACCGTAAGAGGAAGTATGGACAGGGGAAGTATAACTCTGGAGCCCAGCAGAAGCCCCGTTTTACCCCTAAATCGGGATTTAAGTTTCAGCACACCCATGGAGGAGGTAGCTCGCACAACCATAATGGCCACAAGAATGGAAATGGCAATGGGAGCTCTGGGAAGAAGCCGAACCCTTTCAATAGGGGACAGGTGAACCACGTTAATGTGGAGGAGATTGAAGATCAGCCAGATGCAGTAATCGGTAAGTTTTTGGTTAAGTCATTTACTGCACTCGTTCTTTTTGATACTGGTGCATCGCATTCATACATATCAAGGGGATTTGTGGAAAAGTATAGCCTGCCCACTAGGATTCTTAAAACACCTATGCTAGTAAGCTCGCCAGGAGCAGAATACATGGCCAGACAAGGATGTTTCCAAGTACCATTGAGTATAGGAAGGCATGTATTCCCAACGGATTTAATTATTCTGGAATCCCAAGGACTGGATGTGATTCTTGGTATGGATTGGCTGTCGATGTATGGAGGAAACATCGATTGCGCTAGTAAGACAATTTTGCTTACCACACCAGAAGGAAGAAGGATCAAGTATGTATCCCGGCATGTGCCAAACAGGACACTAGTGAATTGCCTAACAGGAGTTGTGCAGGAGGAAGTACCAGTGGTAAAGGATTTTCCTGATGTATTTCCTGAGGAATTACCAGGCATGCCACCGGATAGAGACATTGAGTTTTTGATTGAGTTATTGCCAGGTACAGGCCCAATATCGAAGCGACCGTACCGGATGCCAGCAAAGGATTTGGTGGAAATTAAGAATCAGATTAAGGAGTTATTGGATAAAGGTTACATTCGCCCGAGTTCTTCGCCTTGGGGATCACCCGTACTTCTAGTGGAAAAGAAGGATGGATCATTAAGGATGGTTGTTGATTATCGGGGATTGAATGAAGTAACCATCAAGAACAAGTACCCACTGCCAATGATCAACGATCTGTTTGATCGGTTGCAAGGAGCTAAAGTGTTTTCCAAGATCGATTTGCGATCAGGGTACCATCAGTTGAAGATTCGAGAGCAGGACATACCTAAGACAGCATTCACCACAAGATATGCACTGTATGAGTATACCGTTATGTCATTTGGATTGACTAACGCACCTGCCTATTTTATGAACCTGATGAACAAAGTGTTTATGGAGTTTTTGGATAAGTTCGTCGTAGTGTTCATCGATGACATTTTGGTTTATTCAAAGAATGAAGAGGAGCATAAGGAACATTTGCGTTTGGTTTTGGAGAAACTAAGAGAACATCAGTTATATGCCAAATTCAACAAATGTGAGTTTTGGTTGAAGGAAGTTGGATTCCTCGGACACGTTATATCCGGAGAAGGTATAGCAGTTGACCCCACAAAGGTTGAGACCGTAACCGAATGGGAAGCACCAACAACAGTTGGAGAGATCCGGAGTTTTCTTGGACTCGCAGGATACTACCGGAGATTCATTGAGAATTTCTCAAAGATTGCGAAGCCTATGATGGATTTGTTGAAGAAGGATACTAAGTTCAAATGGACTGAGGAGTGTGAGGCTAGTTTCCAGGAGTTGAAGAAACGATTGGTTACCTCACCGGTATTGATTTTGCCAGATCATACCAAGGATTATGAGGTGTATTGCGACGCTTCACGTCGAGGACTTGGAGCAGTGCTTATGCAGGAAGGGAGAGTTGTTTCGTATGCATCACGACAACTGAAGCCTCATGAGTTGAATTATGCCACGCATGATTTGGAGTTAGCAGCCGTAGTGCATGCGTTGAAAACGTGGAGACATTTCCTCATTGGAAATCATTGTGAGGTGTACACGGATCATAAGAGTTTGAAGTACATTTTCACTCAGAAGGAGTTGAACCTCAGACAAAGGAGATGGTTGGAACTCATCAAGGATTATGATATGAGATTGCATTATCATCCCGGAAAAGCTAATGTAGTAGCTGACGCATTGAGCCGTAAGAGCCATGTCAATACCCTAGTGAAGGGGAAAATACCAAAGGAGTTAGCAGAAAACCTTCGTAAGCTATGTATGGAAATAGTTCCGAGAGGCTATGTAGCAGCATTGGAGATTCAGTCAACATTGATGGATAAGATCAGATAAGCTCAGAAATCTGACAAGGAGATTGCTTCTATAAAAGAGAAATTGAGCGAAGGAAAAGCAAAGGGATTTCGTGAGGATGAGCACGATACCCTATGGTTTGAGGACCGTGTTTACGTGCCCAATGACCCAGAGATCAGGAAGTTGACTTTGCAAGAGGCACATGATTCACCATATTCAATTCACCCAGGGAATACCAAGATGTATTTGGATTTAAAGGAAACATTTTGGTGGACCGGAATAAAGAAGGATATTGCAGCATATGTAGCAGTTTGTGACGTATGTCAGAGAGTAAAGGCAGAGCATTAGAAGCCGGCAGGATTGTTACAACCATTGCCGATACCCGAATGGAAGTGGGATAAGATAGGCATGGATTTTATCACAGGACTACCCAGGACAAAAGCAGGGTATGACTCGATATGGGTAGTAGTTGATCGTTTGACAAAGGTAGCACATTTTATTCCAGTTAAGACCACTTACACCAGTGCTAAGTTGGCAAAGATATACATGACTAGAATCGTTTGTTTGCATGGAGTTCCGAGGAGTATCGTATCAGATAGAGGAACCCAATTTACCTCAAAGTTTTGGAATCAGTTGCATGAAACTTTAGGAACCAGACTAGAGTTCAGCACAACTTTTCACCCACAGACGGATGGACAGACCGAGAGAGTCAATCAGATTTTGGAAGATATGCTGAGAGCTTGTGCACTAGATTATGGATCTAGTTGGGACGAAAACTTGCCGTATGCGGAGTTTTCTTATAACAACAGTTACCAAACCAGTTTGAAGATGGCCCCTTTCGAAGCTTTATACGGAAGGAGGTGCAGGACACCGTTGGCATGGAACGAAGTTGGAGACCGTCAATTCTTTGGACCAGATTTGATTAAGGAGTCTGAACGGAAAGTTAAGTTGATTCTCGATAGGCTCAAGGTAGCCCAGTCCAGGCAGAAGAGCTACGCAGATTCTAAACGCAAGGAGACAGTTTACGAAATCGGAGACAGAGTTTACCTTCGAGTATCCCCACTTCGAGGAGTTAAGCGCTTTGGAGTTAAGGGAAAGTTAGCACCGCGTTTCGTTGGACCGTTTAAGATCGTGAAACGTATGGGAGAAGTCGCGTATAAGTTGGAATTACCAGAAGGACTGTCAGGAGTTCATGATGTATTCCATGTTTCTCAGCTGAAGAGATGTCACGCCGAGATGGCGGAGGTACCGCTAAGAGATACCGTGCCACTCGAAACGATTCAGTTGAAGGATGACCTAACATATGAGGAGAAGCCAGTCAAGATTCTCGATGTTGCCAGTAGAGTTACTCGCAGCAAGGTTATCAAGTTTTGCAAAGTTCAGTGGAACCACCACTCAGAGGATGAAGCCACCTGGGAGAGAGGAAGATTTGCTCAAGGACCACCCTCACCTATTTTCTAGCCAACCCGAATCTCGAGGGCGAGATTCATCTTAAGGGGGGTAGGTTTGTAACATCCCAAATTTGCAATTTGGAATGTTATACACTAGATCATCATGCATATCATATTTACTTGCATTTTGGTTGATCCTAGAAATTTCACGCAACTCAAGGACCCTCGGAGAGAGTTGGAGATTTCGTTATTTTCATATTTGAGAGTTTTCTCGAATTTTGAAAAGAGGATCATTTGATTTATTTATTTTGTCTTCAATAATTTTTCCGATATCAAAATATATGAGAGAGGGAATAATATGACTTTCCCAAAATATAGGAAAAATGAAGATATAATAAATAGATCAATTTTTGTTTGCCGGTGTTTATTTGCATTTTATTTGGATAGGGAAAAATGCGCGTTTTCGAAAATTGCATTTTAGGTCCGGAGAAAAGTTCATTTTGTTCGGCTCATTTTTAGGAGTCGGGGAAAATTTACTTTAGATTTTTCGGAGTTCGTTTAGATCTTTCTGTGTTTTTCCGAGCGCGGAACCGTTTAAAAAAAAAATCAAAGTCCAGCGCCTTGGGCCAAAGGCCCAGCCGGCCAAGGCCATCGCTAGCGCGCGCCAGGCGCAGGCGCAGGAGGCCGCCGCCGCCTCTTGTTTCTACCGAATCCTAGTAGGACTTTTGTCCTACTTCCGTATATTCCTTTTCTATTTCTAGATCTTTTCCTTTCCTTTTTTCTATTCCTATTCCTAGTCTAATTCCTTGTCCTCTACCTCAAGTAAACCCCTCCCCTCCCCAATATAAATACCCAAGCACCCCCCCTAAATCATCAAACCCAAAGCCTAGAGCACCACCACACCACACGCCGCGCCGCCGCACCACCCCACCCCGCGCCGCCGCCGCACCTTGCCACCCGCGCCGCGCCGCGCCGCCGCACCACCTCACCGCGCCGCGCCGCCACCCCGCCGCCCTACGCCACCGCCGCACCTAGTCGCCGCGCCACCCTAAGCCGCCGCCCGCGTCTTGCCTACACCGCCGCCGCCCCTCACCCACGCACCCGCGCCGCCCAACGCCGCCGCCGCCGGAGCCCCGTTCGCCGGAGACCTCGCCAAGGTTGCCCCGCGCTACATCTATTCTTTTCCTCGGATCGTTTTCTTCTAATCGTTCCGATTCTTTTCTTCTCTAAACCGTTCCGGTTTTCTAGATCGGTTTTTCGATCGGTTTTCTTCTCCGAAACCCTAGATCGGATTCGTTTTCTTCTCCGATTTAGTTGCCTTTGGACCGTTCGCCGGACCGTTCGTCCTAACGAACGTGATCACCGGATTCTTCTAGGTTAACGACGTCCGTTCGTTTAACCGTTCTTCTTTTTCTTTTCGTCGGATTTATTCCGCGATCGCGATCTCAGATCCGATCTTCTTTCTAGTCTTTCTTTTCGCTCGTTTATCGGAATCAGGTGATTCAAGCGCCTGGAGTTTCGTCTCGAAACCGCCGTTCCGTCTAATCAACTTGAACAAGCTTTTGCTACAGTAAAATTTTGACCTAGTTTCAACTTGCTAGAACCGAGTTGTTTTCTTTCGCCGTTTGATTCTTTGTTCGGTTCTTTCTTTCTTTGCAACCGGAGTTCTTAAGTTGAACTACCTGGTTCGTTCTCTCGTTCGAGTTTTACTTGTGCATTAGATGAGTACTTATTGTATGCTTGTTGTTTGTCTGCGATAGATTACCCGGATTGCGCCGCTTGTTACTTCGAAACCCTAGGACTCGCGGATCATCAGCAAGGCAAGTAACACTTTGATCATACCTTTTCTACAACCCATGTTTTATTGCATTAGATCAATCCTCACACATTGCATGATTAGGATCTAATTAAATTGTGGGATGGGAAGTAGATGAGGTAGTACCTATTACCTGTATTATTATGAAACCTTTGGGAGTTACTTCTACGTTGCTTATTATGCCATGCTATGCTAGTAGACGTGGATTGGGTGAGTGATATCCATGACAGATGTGAGTTGATAATTTTAATGGTTTATCTAAGGTGGCAACTTAAACACACATCTGGGTGGATTGAGGCACCTGATGTCTATCAGGACTTGCCTGTTTTTTTTCGGACCGCCACCCAGGCTCAAAGGGATCATAAGATCTTTCATGCTAGAAACTTCCGTGTGCAGCCACATGCTACTATGGGCTCTGGCATAGTTGACTAAGTTGTGCGAACTCTTACGGGGTGGACTAGCAGATGTAGGGGATGTAGGTGTACCGGTCTACCCCACATGTAAGGTGCTAGTGCTTCTGAAAGACTATGTCTCGGTCATCCGTTTCTCAAACACCATGTAGTGCGAGAAAACAAACGGAGGCGATCGAGTCATGTGGGGAAAAGTGCGCAAAACCTCTGCAGAGTAACAAACTAATCATGATTAGCCGTGTCCCCAGTTATGGACAACATGAGTATCTAGTACTTGAATATCGAGTGAATCTCAACATGTTACTTCTAATTAATGTTATTGGGTTTTAATTACTTTTAATTGGGATTGAGAATGCTGTCAACCATTCTCAATGTTTCACAACCACCATGATAGTTAATTAAAATTTATTCCTTTGCAGTAGGGAAAAACTGGCTTTACGCAAAAACTGTAACCATAGAGCTTTCCACCAGCCATATATGCATATAGTATAGCTGTTTCATTCCATTACTCTCTATGTGTTACTTTGCCAGCATATTCCATGTGCTGACCCGTTTTCGGGCTGCAACTTCTCATGTTGCAGACTTTTCAGACGACGAGTAAAGAGCTTTTAGGTCGTGGTTCTATACTCAGTGATGCCGCTGGAGTTGATGGACCCATTTATCTTCCGAGTCTTCCGCTGTTATCGTTATTAGATGGCCTTCAGCCATATTTATTGTAATAAGTTCTTTTTGAGCCATCGATGTAATAAGTGTGTGATTGCAACTTTGCTATAAAACCTCGATGTACTGTGTGGTGTCAGCATTACTGATCCAGGGATGACACCGTAGCACAGTAGACGTGATCCATTCGGGTCAGGTCGCTACACTGGGCCTCCTACGGGCCGTAGAAACAGCGGGCCTTCTATGGGCCGTAGAAACAGTAGGCCTTCTACGGGCCATAGAAACAATGGGCCTTCTACGGGCCGTATCATCAATGGGCCTTATACGGGCCGTATGATCGATTGGCCAAACATGGGCCAATAATAGGCCGCAGTATGGCCGCAAACGGGCTAGAGTTGGAATCGTCTGTTCATGGGCCGACCGTAACGGGCCATCGTTAATAGGCCGTATTTGATGATGCTATGAAAACGGCCCATCATATTAACGGACCACAAACGGGCCGACTGTAACCACGGGCTGAATTTGGCCCACAAGTAGAAAATGATAGTAATGGGCGGTAAGTAAACGAATGCTGGAAATGAGCCCAAGAATAAATGGGTTCTGAGAAGGCCGAAAGATAACATGGACTGGAAACGGCCCAACAGAATAACGGGCCGTTAATGGGTATAAAGAGATACACTGTTCATTACGGGCCAGTTTCACCACGGGCCGTTAATGGGTGTAAAGTGATACACTGTTCATTACGGGCCAGTTTCACCACGGGCCGTTAATAGGCCAAGAGTTACATAGGGCCTCATATGGGCCGAAAGACGTCATGGGCCATACATGGGCCAGAAGTGAAAACGGGCTGGAATCATATTGGATGGCCTAGATGCGCTACTGGGCCTAATTCAGATAGGGTGTAACAGGCCTTGGGTTAGTGGGCTGTAAATGGGCTATATGCGAACATGCCGTTAACAGGCTTTCCATGGGCCGGCCCGCCACGTTTTGACCAAGTCAAACGGGCGGGCCTTTTCACAGGAATGGGCCTCTATTGGGCCGTGCCACGTGTCAACGTATCATAGGCGCCTATCTGACCCACTGACGAGCTGACACGTGTTTTGTCCGACCAATAAGAATTTTACACATGGAAATTTCCCATTGGTCGGGGCTGTTAACGGGTTATCGGATCCAAAACCCGACCCGATAGCTTAACGGTGTTCCGTTACGGTGGATGCCACGTGTCGGTCACCCTTGACGAAAGCACTTCTGTGACGCGCGATTTATCATCATGGAAGTGGACACTTCCGTGATGATAATTTTGGTAATGTCATGGAACACTTCTACGACAGCACAGGTATGACTATCTTGATTCTGTCATAAATTTGTCATGGATGTACATGCATGACAAAAAAGTGACCTACTGTGACAAACACGTATCATCACGGAAGTGTATTTTTTTGTAGTGCTACATGCAAATAAAACATAGGTATGAAAAACATGGTCAAAGTGAAGTTGCTTGGCATTACTTGATGAAGACAATAACGCTCTCGGAATCTTTGATAAACTATTCGTCACTCCGAGAAAATCTATATAGTCAAACATTATACTCACATAAGCAATAATCCTAGCAAACAATACTATCAATCAAAATAACAATCAAAAAGCCATAAATAAAACAATAATGAAGTCAAAGAAAACCAAATAGAATTCCATAGAAAACTTCACGAAAACAAGGGAGAAACCAACTCACACAATAACAGTCAATACTTTCTTATTAAAACTAAATTACTCTAATAACTTTTCTTCAACATAGAAAATATAATTCTAATAAAACAACAAAAAATAATTTACTAAAGCATTTACTAGCCAAAAGAACTAGTATGAAAACTATTGTAACTGACTAGTTAACACTAGAACAACTATAACAACTAGCAAAACACTAAGACAATAGTAAACAATACTAAAATAATTATCAAACTAATTTACTCCTAAATAACAGAATCAGTGACAACATATAATGAAGTGGCAAAAAGAATTACTTTGAAACTAATGAAACTACTTTTATCAACTATCATTATGAACTAAACAAACAAATACTAAAACAGTAGCTAAACACTAATAAATAACTACAAAAAATTATCTACTGTAGTCTAACATAAACATATGACAACATGTAAAAATTTACAAAAAAAGAATTAACTAAGAATAATTAAAAACACTAATTATATGATTAAAACAACTACATAAGCTAAGCAGTACTGTTTTTGCAATAAACCTAATTTAAAATAAACTAAAAATAAATTACTTTGTGCTACTGGATAGACAAAACAATAACAAAATCATAGCAAAAAGAATCAATCAAAAAATATTTTATAAAACTCAAAATACGGCCAAAATAGTGATTTGAATAAATTTCATCAAACTAGATTTTAAACTACTCAAATTTGAAATCCAATGGAACTATGAGAAACTTCAAGAAATTTTGATTCTAATCCAAAAAGAATCACTCAATTTGGACTTAAAACCTAAAAGATATAAGCAATCTAAGATTGAAACTATTCTTGTTTTTTTAACAGAACAAAAAAAACCAAATCGGAGAAGTGCTACGTGGTGGGCTGATGACCCACAAGTATAGGGGATCTATCGTAGTCCTTTCGATAAGTAAGAGTGTCGAACCCAACGAGGAGCAGAAGGAAATGATAAGCGGTTTTCAGCAAGGTATTCTCTGCAAGTACTGAAATAAGTGGTAACAGATAGTTTTGTGATAGGATAAATTGTAACGAGCAACAAGTAACAAAAGTAAATAAAGTGCAGCAAGGTGGCCCAATCCTTTTGTAGCAACGGACGAGCCGGAACAAACTCTTATAATAGGAAAAGCGCTCCCGAGGACACATGGGAATATCATCAAGCTAGTTTTCATCACGTTCATATGATTCGCGTTTGATACTTTGATAATTTGATATGTGGGTGGACCGGTGCTTGGGTGCTGTTCTTACTTGAACAAGCATCCCACTTATGATTAACCTCTATTGCAAGCATCCGCAACTACAACAAAAGTATTAAGGTAAACCTAACCATAGCATGAAACATATGGATCCAAATCAGCCCCTTATGAAGCAACACATAAACTAGGGTTTAAGCTTCTGTCACTCTAGCAACCCATCATCTACTTATTACTTCCCAACGCCTTCCTCTAGGCCCAAATAATGGTGAAGTGTTATGTAGTCGACGTTCACATAACACCACTAGAGGCTAGACAACATACATCTTATCAAAATATCAAACGAATACCAAATTCACATGACTACTCATAGCAAGACTTCTCCCTTGTCCTCAGGAACGAACGTAATTACTTACAAAGCATATTCATGTTCATAATCAGAGGGGTAATAATATGCATATAGGATCTGAACATATAATCTTCCACCAATTAAACCAACTAGCATCAACTACAAGGAGTAATCAAGACTACTAGCAACCTACTAGCACCAATCCCAGACTTTGAGACAAGAATTGGATACAAGAGATGAACTAGGGTTTGGAGATGAGATGGTGCTGGTGAAGATGTTGATGGAGATTGCCCTCTCCCGATGAGAGGAGCGTTGGTGATGACGATGGTGACGATTTCCCCCTCCGGGAGGGAAGTATCCCCGGCAGAACAGCTCTGCCGGAGCTCTAGATTGGATCCGCCAAGGTTCCGCCTCGTGGCGGTAGAGTCTCGTCCCGAAAAGTTCCTCCTTATTTTTTTCTCATCGAAAGACCTCATATAGGAGAAGATGGGCATCGGAGAGCCACCAGGGGGCCCACGATATAGGGGGCGCGCCCTAGGGGGTGGGCCGCCCCCCACCCTCGTGAGCAGGGTGTGGGCCCCCTGGCCTTCATCTTTGGCGTGGATTTTTCTTTATTTCTTTTAAGACGTTCCGTGGAGTTTCAGGACTTTTGGAGTTGCGCAGAATAGGTCTCTAATATTTGCTCCTTTTCTAGACCAGAATTCCAGCTGCCGGCATTCTCCCTCTTTATGTAAACCTTGTAAAATAAGAGAGAATAGCCATAAGTATTGTGACATAAAGTGAAATAACAGTCCATAATGCAATAAATATCGATATAAAAGCATGATGCAAAATGGATGTATCATGGGCTGTTAGTGGGCTAAACGGTGGGTGATCCATCGCTAAACTGCGCTCGGCCGATATATAACCAAACCGCTAACGCGCATACGAATAAAAGAAAACCAGTGAACCGGTTTAGATCTAAACTGAACTAATCATAAATAAACCGCACTAAAACCGATCTAATAAAATAAGTATTTGATCCGTTCTAATCTAGACCGTGCATTGAAGATCTAACAGAGGGAGGTCGTCAGAGCTTACAGCGGTGGTGGTCACCGACGATGTGGCTCGGACGTCGTCAGCGGCGACACTCCGGTCATCGGAGATCTCCGGCGAGGGCATGGGCAGACGCGGAGTTCGACGATGAGTCCAGCGGTGCTCGAAGTGGTGGCGTAGGTGGACGGAGGAGGTCGGCGGCGAGGAGGAGACGACGTTGGCGTTCGGGCGTCTGTAGCGACCCGACCTCAAACGGTCAAGTCTCTGTGCTTCAGTGTCATCCCTGGATCGGTAATGCTGACACACATAGTACTCGAGGTTTTATAACAGATTAGCAATCACAAACTTATTACATCGAATGTCTCAAAAGAGAACTTATTACAATAAATATGGCTTAAGGCCATCTAATATGATAATAGCGGAAGGCTTGGAAGATAAAGTGAGTCCATCAACTCCAACGGCATAGCTGAGTTGCACGACAACGACCTAATGAACCTTACTCCTCGTCTGAAAAGTCTGCAACATAATATATTGCAGCCCGAAAACGGGTCAGCACATGGAATATGCTGGCAAAGTAACACAGTAGAGCAAGAATAGAATAATGCTATCACTACATGCATATTTGGCTGGTGGAAACCTCTATGGTTATGGTTTTTGCGAAAAGCCAATTTTTTTTCCTACAATAAAGGAATAGATTTTATTTAACTATCATGGTAGTTGAAACATCGCTGAGAAGGTTCCTCCAACTCAATCCCAATTAAAGTAATTAACAACCCAACAATATTAGTTTATAGTGATGAGATACTTATGATACTCCAAGTACTAGATACTCAAGATGTCCATAACCGGGGACACGGCTAACCATGATTAGTTTATACACTCTGTAGAGGTTTGCGCACTTTTCCCCACAAGACTCGATCTCCTCCATTGGATATCTGGCACTACAGGGTGTTTGAGAAACAGATGACCGAGACGCAGTCTATCAGAAGCATTAACCCCTTACTCCGGGCACACCATACCAACCTACATCCCTCTACCTGCTGATCCACCTCTTCGAGAGCTTCATGCAACTTACTCAACTATGCTAGAGCCCATAATAGCTTGTGGCTGCACACGGAAGTTTCTAGCATGAAAATATCTCAGTTCCCTTTGAGCCTGGGTGGCGGACCATAGGATTATCACATGGGTACTCTAGGATATCCTAGGACAACACTGGATTCCCCAGGTGCCCAACAAACAATCCACCCAGATGTGTATTCAAGTTGTCACCCTAAGTTGAACCATTAATTAACAATCTCACGTCTGTCATGGATTTCACTCACCCAACCACGTCTACGAGCATAGCATAGCAATAAAAGCAATATGTAGAAGTAACTCCCAAGGGTTTGAATATAACTGGGCAATAGGTTATACCTCATCAACTACTTCCCAACCCACATGTTAATCACATCCTAACCATGCAATGTTTGAGGATTGGAACTAATGCATAAAAACTGGGTGATAAAGGGGTATGATCAAAGTGTTACTTGCCTTGCTGATGATCCGCAAAACCTAGGGACTCCTAGTAGCACGCTTCGCACTCTGGGTGTTCTATCGCAAACAAACAATAACATACATAAGCAATCAAGCAAATAAACACGGGTAAATCTCAAATAAGAAGATCTAACCAGAAAGTTCAACTTAAGAACTCCGGTTTGCGAAAAGAATCAAATCAAACGGAGCAACGAAACTCAAACTGCGAAAGAAACAAGACCCGTTTACTAATCTGGACTAAGGTCAAATTTTACAGTAGCAAAAGCTTGTTCAAGTTGGTTAAATGGAAAGAGGGTTTCGAGACGAAGATCTAGGCGCTCGAATCGCCTGATTCCGATAAACGAGTGAAAAGATAAACTAAAATGAAAATCGGATCAGAAATCGCGATTGAAAATAATCGCAGAAAATCCAAGAAAAAGAAAACTGACGAATAGGCTAACAAACGAAAATTCGTTGTCTGCAGCTAACGAGTGAACACCGTTCGTTAAAACGAACATACGGACGAACGTCCGCAAAGTAACTAAACCGAGAAAAACCGGCGAACCGATTTTTAAGGAAAAATGAACTAGGGTTTCTAAAAAAACCGGATCGGTTTTCTAGAGAAAACCGACGGCGGCGGCGTATACCTCCAGCTTTGGCGGCTTCCGCGGCGGGGCGGCGAGGTGCGGCGGCAGCGGCGCCCGGCAGCAGCGGCGGCGGCGGCGGGCGGCGAGGCGGAGGGTGGCGGCTTGGGGTCCAAGGGCCCTCGGGCTTCGGCTTATAATGGGAGGGGCGGTGGCGGCTTGGGGGAGGGGGCAAGGCGGCGCGGGGTGGAGTCCCGGCCGGACTCAGCTTGCGCCGTGTCCTAGCCGGACTCGGCGCGGGAGGCGGCGGCTGGGCAGGCGACCTGGCTCGGCTGGGCCTCGGCCTAGTCGGGCGCGACATTTTTTTAAAATAATTTCGTTGAAACCAAATATATCCTAGAAAATAAAATAAAAATCTAAAAATGCCAGAATTTTTTTTTACCGTCTAAATAAATTATTTAGAACAATATGAACATTTTCTTGGCCCTAAAATGCAACTTTGAAAAACGTGCAATTTTTCTAATTCAAATAAATTAGCAATAAACTCCGGATAAAATCAATTATTTGATTTTAATATTTTCCACCAATATTTCATTTATTTTGGAGAAGTCATATTATCGCCTCTCATATATTTTAATATGAAATATTTTCGGAGAGAAAAATAATTAAAACCAAAAATCCTCGTTTCGATATTTGATAAAACTCAAATATGAAAACAGGGAAATCCCCAACTCTCTTCGAGGGTCCTTGAGTTGCTTAGGATTTCGAGGATCGCAGAACAAAATGCAATAAAATATGATATGCAATGATGACCTATGTATAACATTCCAAATTGAAAATTTGGGATGTTATAAACCTACCCCCTTAAGATGAATCTCGCCCTCGAGATTCGGGTTGGCTAGAGAATAGGTGTGGGTGGTCTTTATGAAGATCATCCTCTCGTTCCCAGGTGGCTTCATCCTCGGTATGGTGGCTCCACTGAACTTTGCAAAACTTGATAACCTTGCTGCGGGTGACTCGGCTGGCAAATTCGAGAATCCTAACTGGCTTCTCCTCATAGGTCAAATCACTGTCCAACTGAATCACCTCCAAGGGTACTGTATCTCTTAACGGTATATCGGCCATCTCAGCATGACACTTCTTCAGCTGTGAAACATGAAATACATCATGAACTCCTGACAGTCCTTCAGGTAACTCCAACTTGTAGGCAACTTCTCCCATACGTTCCAAAATTCTATACGGTCCTACAAATCTCGAGGCTAACTTTCCCTTAACTCCAAAACATTTCACTCCTCGTAGGGGTGATACTCGCAGATATGCTCTATCTCTAGTTTCATAGGTTATTTCCATGCGTTTCGAATCTGCATAACTCTTCTGCCTGGACTGAGCTATCTTCAGTCTATCTCGGATCAACTTAACTTTCTCTTCAGACTCTTTGATCAAATCTGGTCCAAACAGTTGTCGGTCTCCAACATCATCCCACATCAACAGTGTTCTGCACCTTCGTCCATACAGGGCTTCGAACGGTGCCATCTTCAAACTGGCTTGATAGCTATTATTGTATGAGAACTCCGCATAGGGCAAGTTGTCATCCTAACTAGATCCATATCTAGCACACAGTCCCTCAACATATCCTCCAGAATCTGGTTGACTCTCTCGGTCTGTCCATTTGTCTGCGGGTGGAATGTTGTACTAAACTCCAACCTTGTCCCCAAAGTTTGGTGCAGCTGATGCCAAAACTTTGAAGTAAACTGTGTCCCTCTATTTGATACGATGGTCCTCGGAACTCCATGCAGACATACGATCCTGGTCATATATATCTTGGCCAACTTTGCACTTGTATACTTGGTTTTCACCGGGATAAAGTGAGCTACTTTGGTCAAGCGGTCAACTACTACCCATATAGAATCATATCCTGATTTGGTTCTGGGTAATCCGGTGATAAAATCCATGACAAGTTTATCCCACTTCCATTCGGGTATCGGCATAGGCTATAACAATCCTGCTGGCTTTTGGTGCTCAGCCTTCACTCTCTGACATACATCACATACGGCTACATACTCAGCAATATCCTTCTTCATACCAGTCTACCAGAAACGTTCCTTCAAATCCAAATACATCTTGGTGTTTCCGGGGTGTATCGAGTATGGTGAGTCATGAGCCTCCTGAAGTATTAACTCCATGATCTCTGTGTTATTGGGCACATAAACATGGTCCTCGAACCATAAGGTGTTGTGCTCATCTTCACGAAAACCTTTGGCCTTTCCTTCGCTCATTATCTCTTTTATCTCAGCAATCTCTTTGTCATCCTTCTGAGCTTCTTGAATCCTTCCTAACAATGTAGAGTGAACCTCCACTGTTGCAACAAGACCTCTAGGAACAATCTCCAATCGAAGTTCCCTGAGATCCTCTGCTAACTCCTTTGGCAATCCTGTGCTCACTAGGGTATTAACACAACTCTTCCGGCTCAAGGCATCTACTACGACATTGGCCTTGCCTGGATGATAGTGAAGCTTCATGTCATAATCCTTTATAAGCTCCAACCATCTCCTTTTCCTAAGGTTCAGCTCCTTCTATGTGAAAATGTACTTCAAACTATTATGATCTGTGTACACATCACAACGATTTCCAATAAGGTAATGTCTCCAGGTCTTCAACGCATGCACTACGGAAGCCAACTCCAAATCATGCGTGGCATAATTCAACTCGTGCGGTTTCAGTTATCGCGAGGCATACGAAACAACTCTTCTGTCCTGCATAAGCACACTTCCAAGTCCTAGGCGAGAGGCATCACAATACACTTGAAACTCCTTGCGTATATCCGGCAGAATCAGCACTGGGGCTGTAGTCAAACGTTTCTTTAACTCCTGAAAACTCGCTTCACATTCTTCTGTCCATTTAAATTTGGTATCCTTCTTCAATAACGCCGTCATTGGCTTCGCAATTTTGGAAAAATTCTCAATGAATCTCTGATAGTATCCTACGAGTCCCAGGAAACTGCGGATCTCGCTAACTGAAGTGGGTGCCAACCATTCAGTGACTGACTGAACCTTGGTAGGATCTACTGCTACACCTTCTCCTGATATAACATGTCCAAGGAATCCAACTTCCTTTAGCCAAAACTCGCATTTGCTGAACTTGGCATACAACTGACGTTCCCTGAGTTTCTCGAGAACTAAACACAAATGCTCTTCGTGCTCCTCCTTGTTCTTCGAGTATACCATTATATCATAAATGAACACCACAATGAACTTATCCAAATATTCCATGAACACTTTGTTCATCATGCTCATGAAGTAGGCAGGGGCGTTAGTCAGTCCAAAGACATGACCGTATATTCATACAACCCGTACCATGTGCTGAATGTTGTCTTTGGTATGTCCTTCTCTCGTATCTTCAGCTAGTGATATCCAGATCGCAGATCGATCTTTGAAAACACCTTGGCTCCTTGCAGCTGGTCAAAAAAAATCATTGATCATCGGCAGTGGGTATTTGTTCTTGATCGTCACCTCATTTAACGCACGATAATCAACAACCATTCTTAGAGACTTATCCTTCTTCTCGACCAAAAGCACTGGGTCTCCCCATGGTGATGAGCTCCGTCAAATGTAACCTTTCTCCAATAACTCCTTGATCTGTTTCTTAATCTCCTCCAGATCGTTTGCGGGCATCCGGTATGGTCTCTTCGATATAGGCCCGGTGCCTGGCAATAACTCTACCAAAAACTCGATGTCTCGATCCGGTGGTGTGCCTGGTAACTCCCCTGGAGAAACATACGGGCAATCCTTGACTACAAGCACTTCCTCCTGAACAACTCCCGTCAGGGTATTTAATTGGCTACTCCTTGGCGCATGCCTAGATACATACTTGATCCTTTTTCCCTCAGGGGTGGTGAGACAAATTGACTTACTAACACAGTCAATGCTTCCTCCATACTTTGACATCCAGTCCATTCCTAATATCACATCCAATCCTTGTGACTCCAAGATTATTAGGTCAGACGGAAAAACATGGCTACTAATGGTTAAGGGTATCTGGTCGCACCATCGACTAGCCATATACTCTGCTCCAGGTGAACTCACTAACAGATGGGTCCTAAGGGTTTGGGTTGGTAGTTTAAATGTATCCACGAATTCCCTTGATATGTATGAATGCGATGCACAAGTATCAAAAAGAACAAGGGCGATAAAAGACTTAACCAAAAACTTACCAATAACCGCGTCTGGCTGCTCTTCAACCTCCTCCACGTTAACGTGGTTCACTTGTCCTTTGTTGAATGGATTGGGATTCTTTCCAGTGCTCCCATTGCCATTTCCATTCTTCTCTTCAGGGCACTCCGTGGCATAGTGTCTAGTCTTCCCGCACTTGAAACAAGTAACGTGGCTTAGGTCTCTCTTTGCAAGTGTGGTTGGATTGGAGCGGTTCTGATTGTTGCTTGCTCCATTCCCATTCCCATTCCTTGGGCCAGTATGATTATGGTTACTTCCTCCATTATGGGTGTGGCCTCCATGGTTATGAACAAGTCCTCCCGAGTTCGGAGTTAGGCGAGGCTTCTGCCGAGCTCCTGAATTATACCTTCCTTGTCCATACTTCCTCTTACGGCTCTCAATTTGCTGCTGATTCCCTTCAATCATAAGAGCCTTATCTACCAACTCCTGGTAGTTGTTGAATGTTGCCACCATCAACTGCATGCTCATCTCATCATTCAGCCCTTCCATAAACTTCTGCTTTGCGGCATCTGTGGCCACATCGTCAGGGGCATAGCGAAATAACTTGCTAAACTCATCCGCGTACTGAGCCACAGTATGATTCCCCTGGCGTAAGTTGCGAAACTCACGCTTCTTCATACTCATAGCTCTAGTTGAGACATCGGATGTACGGAAAGCTTGTTGAAACTGATCCCATGTAACAGTGGCTATAGGGTAGGTGACAGTGTAATTCTCCCACCATGAGGCTGCTGGTCCATCCAACTGATGTGCGGCAAAACGCACCTTCTCAGCATCTGTACATCCTGCAGTGGTTAACTCCCTTCCAATCCTGCGGAGCCAATCATCTACCACCCACTATCGGCTCGGTGCTACTGGAAAAAAAACACCGGCGGCTGCAACCTCAAAAAAGCGGGCTAAGTTATCAACTGGTGGGGGTGGCGGTGGATTGTTGTTGTTGTTGTTGCCTTAGTTCTGAACTAACAACTGCATCAGGGTATTCTGCTGCTGGATCAACTGAGTGAGCTCTGGTGGGAAGGTAAATCCAGGGTCACGTCTCGGAGGCATCTGATGGGTTTAGAGGGGAGAGATTAGAATAGAATGAGGTCTAATGAGAAAACACTACCCATATGCACATGAGACAAACACAAACATTTCACTCAATCAATCAAGCAAGGGCATACAATCGATCTAACTATGGTTACAAAAGTGCTCGGACTATACTATTTACATGGTGGAATACTACTACTGATGTGGTGGTCTACTAAAAATATTCTTCGGTTGAAGACTCCATGATGTCTGCTCCAGCTTCATCTTCATAGTTATCATCGCTATTGTCGGGGTCCGAGTCGGTGTCGTCGATGACAATGTAGTCCTCCGGGCGAATCTCCTTGGGTTCTTCGTCTTCTCCTCCTGGTGCGGGGTCTCCCATGAATACTCCTAGCTTCCTTTCCAGATCGTCATTCTTCTCCACTAGTACGACGATTTCCTCCTCATAATCTTCGCGTGTAGCCTTCAGTTCTTCCTTCAGTTCCGTGATCCTAGTCATCGCCTTCTTCAGATCTATCATTCCTGCGCACATCTGGTTCTCCTGGCGACGAATATGTTGGTTTAACTCCTGAATGAAAGCTGCAATTGATCTATCCTTCCTGGTACTGATCATCTCCCATTGCTCGTCTCAGCGCCCACAAATCTGATAGATAGTATCCTTAAGCTCCTTATGATAAACTTCTCCAATGCGTCCCATGGTGATGTGAGCTGCCATACTCTTTCCTAGACTCCATGTTGGTGCATCGAAGGAAAACTCTATGGGCTTAGTGACTGGCGTGAATGTCCTTCCTGGAACTTGAACTTGAATCATCCGTCGCTCCTTGATACGTCTCCAACGTATGTATAATTTTTGATTGCTCCATGCTATATTATCTACTGTTTTGGACTATATTGGGATTTATTTTCCACTTTTATATTATTTTTGGGACTAACCTATTAACCGGAGGCCCAGCCCAGAATTGCTTTTTTGCCTATTTCAGTGTTTCGGATAAACAGAATATCAAACGGAGTCCAAACGGAATAAAATCTTCGGGAACGTGATTTTCTCACCGAACGTGATCCAGGAGACTTGGACCCTACTGCAAGGGATCAAAGAGGAGGTCACGAGGGTGGGCCCCCCCCTAGGGCGCGCCCCCTACCTCGTGGGCCCCTCGGTGCTCCACCGACGTACTCCTTTCTCCTATATATACACACGTACCCCAAAATGATCAGAACAGGAGCCAAAAACCTAATTCCACTGCCGCAACTTTCTGTATCCACGAGATCCCATCTTGGGGCCTGTTCCGGAGCTCCGCCGGAAGAGGGCCGTCATCACGGAGGGCTTCTACATCATCCTATCCCCTCCGATGAAGTGTGAGTAGTTTACCTCAGACCTTCGGGTCCATAGTTAGTAGCTAGATGGCTTCTTCTCTCTCTTTGAATCTCAATACAAAGTTCTCCCCCTCTCTTGTGGAGATCTATTCGATGTAATCTTCTTTTTGCGGTGTGTTTGTTGAGATCGATGAATTGTGGGTTTATGATCAAGTCTATCTATGAATAATATTTGAATCTTCTCTGAATTCTTTTATGTATGATTGGTTATCTTTGCAAGAAAAAGAAAACTAATGAATAGGTTAACGAACGAACGTTCGTTGTCTGCGGCTAACGAGTGAACACCGTTCGTTAAAACGAACGTACGGACGAATGTCCGCAAAGTAACTAAACCGAGGAAAACCGACGAACTGATTTTTAAGAAAAAATGAACTAGGGTTTCTAAAAAAACCGGATCGATTTTCTAGAGAAAACCGGCGGTGGCGGCGTATACCTCCGGCTCTGGCGGCTTCCGTGGCGGGGCGGCAAGGTGCGGCAGCAGCAGCGCGTGGCAGTAGCGGCGGCGGCAACGTGCGGCAGCGAGGCGGCGGCGGCTTGCGGGCGGTGGGGCGGAGGGCGGCGGCTTGGGGTCCTAGGGGCCCCGGGCTTCGGCTTATAAGGGGAGGGGCGGCGGCGACTTGGGGGAGGGGGCAAGGTGGTGCGGGGTGGAGTCCCGGCCGGACTCGGCTTGCGCCGGCCGTGTCCTGGCCGGACTCGGCGCGGGAGGCGGCGACTGCGCAGGCGGGCCGGCGGCCTGGCTCGGCTAGGCCTCGGCACAGTCGGGCGCGACGTTTTTTTTCTTTTCAAATAATTTCGCCAAAACCAAATAAATCCTAGAAAATGAAATAAAAATCTAAAAATGCCAAAACAAATTTTCACCGTCTAAATAAATTATTTAGAACAAGATGAACATTTTCTTGGCCCTAAAATGCAACTTTGAAAAACGTGCAATTTTTTTAATTCAAATAAAATAGCAATAAACTCTGGATAAAATCAAATATTTGATTTTAATATTTTTCCACCAATATTTCATTTATTTTGGATAAGTCATATTATCTCCTCTCATATATTTTAATATGAAATATTTTTGGAGAGAAAAATAATTAAAACCAAAAATCCTTGTTTCGATATTTGATAAAACTCAAATATGAAAACAGGGAAATCCCCAACTCTCTCCGAGGGTCCTTGAGTTGCTTAGGATTTCGAGGATCACGGAACGAAATGTAATAAAATATGATATGCAATGATGACCTATGTATAACATTCCAAATTGAAAATTTGGGATGTTACAACGTCGGCGGTGGCGGCGCTCTGGTGGTCCTAGAGCTCCGGCGAGTGCACAGGGAGGTGCGCATGACTACAGCGGTTGCAATGGTGGTGGTGGAGAGGCTTGGGGATGGCTGTAGGGAGCAGGGGGACTGCAATGGCGGCGGCGAGCTCGGGCAACTCCCGCGAGCGATTCTGGCAAGATGAGAGAGAGGGACAGGGGGATTTAGGGGGGGATCGGACGAGGGGCAAGGGTTTTTATAGGAGGAAGCCTTGGAGGAGGGGTTGGGCGAAGGAGCTCCGCGATCCCGAGAGATACGGGATACGGCGACGCGACGAACAGCCACTGGGTTCAGCCTGGCGTCCCGAGCAAGAAGATGAGGAGTGGGGCCCGGTGTCAGTGACCGCGGGAGAGAGGGGGAAGGGTCGGGCGATCGACGTGTAGCGACTCGAGCGCTCGAGCGGGCTGAGGATGAGAGAGAAAGGGAGGTGGGCCTCGGTCCGTTGGCTACGGCCGTTTTTTTTAATAACACATGGTAGGAAAAAACATAACCAAACAAAATACAAATATTATATAGGAACATAATATATCAAAAATTTCATAAAAACAATTCCTACAACAAGAACTATTTTTAAGTTCAAATAAAGTCCTAAAAAAATAAAAAATAAAGCAAACAATGCTACTGTTGCATTAAAACCCAACAAAAAACATTTTTAAAATACCAAAATATTTCAAATTTATTTTCTCTTAATTTTTCATGGAAGGGAATCATTTTACCCTTATTTCAATATATTTTATTTTTGGAGAAAATAATTTGAACAAAAACCAAATAACTACAAATTGAAAGGGGGTTTCAAAATAATTCCAAATGACTTTCAATTTGATTCTTTGTAACTTCCAACTCATATTTCATATAATTGAAGAAGTCATATTATCTTCTCTTGTGAAAATCATTGAGTTGCATAAAGTTTCGAATTTGAAATATTTTCAGATGGAATTCAAATATTTTCAAACCCCTTTTCATTTCTTTGAATGGAAGAAGTCATATCATCTTCACTCTAGGGTTTTGTGATGAAATGAATTTGAATTCCTAGGGATCAAAATGAAGGTGAAAGTTTTGGGAAAGTCATTTCATTCCCTCTCATTAAACTCTCAGAAGTTTCAAATTTCACTCACTTTCAGTCAATCAATCAAGCATTCAATCAAACAAACAAACACACATATTTATTTAATATAACATTCCAAAATTTAGAATTTTGGGATGTTACAAACCTACCACACTTAAAATGAATCTCGTCCTCGAGATTCGAAGAGGCTAGCAAGAAAAGGTTAGGGTTTGGGGGTCTTCTAGCAATTCCATTGAGCGGAAAGGTCTCGGGTGATACCACACTTAGAAACATCCTTACGGTTCCAACATAACTCATGTACTTCATCCTTTTGGGTTGACGGTGTCAGTCTTTTCTTATTCTCCAGAATAATTCTTTCACTGGTGCTCTTCCGGTAAGGGCATAACCTTTTCCTCAAACACGTGTCCTTTCATCCTGGTGAGGTTCTTCCGAGATTGGGTCTTCTTAGCTGACTGGTCTGTCGCCAATACTAAATAACTATCAAAATTCTCATGGTAGTCAACCATGTATGGTTTCTCTTACAGAAAATGGGCTTGGTTGAATCTCACCGTATACCTATGATTGGAAACGACTACCTGGTACCAAGGTTTCTTAACATGCCATTCTAAGGTTTAAACAAGGTTTGATATCGTCGTCTCTCTACGATGGGTAAGTCACTCATATTTACCATTCCAAATAGCAAGAGCGAATGATACGAGTAAGTCGGTATGGTGATCAATCCATTCCGCACCCAAATCATTACCCTGTATAAGGTTTAGCGAATCTCGCAGTTCTAACACTCAGGCATTCTCACAAGCATTGCAGAATTTCTCTTGTCGACGAACTGAGATCAGATATATCCATTAATTCTGCAGGCTGAACAAAACATCTATCGTTACTTCACCACTCTCGGGTTTTCGTAACCTCCTAAGGAACGTCTGCTGTTTAAATTGCAGTTTATTCCCAAAATTTCTTCTTCCATTGGGTACTTGATCCTTATTAATTCCTGGGCCTGTGGGTTATGGCCGACTTCAATACTTGTACCACTTTAACTCATCCTTGGAGTAACTCTTGTTCCATATTACACCTCCTTTAAATCCAATAGTACTCTGTGTCGTGGTTTTGTCACGGCAGATGTCCTAGAGAAAGGACTTAGTCGTGGAGCCATTGCGACGGGTTAGCTTGAAGGGGTTAAAGCGGACACAGGGACGCAAGAGAGTTTATACTAGTTCGGCCCCTTCGATGAAGGTAAAAGCCTACGTCTAGTTGTGATGGAATTGATGGGGTTTTGATGACTAGGGAGAAAACAAGCTTCGCCTAAGTCTCGAGTTGTTGTCTGTTGTCCTTGAACCGCCGCCGGGTCGTCCCCTTATATACACGGGTGACGCCCGTCGGTTCACAGAGTCCCAATACCGGCTCATAGATGTGTCCGGTTTGGTCTCTACTTATTCCTAACTTATAATACAAGTTACATACCAACGCCGGTTTACGGCTACAGGCCTTGAACCGATTATGGGCCTTGAGCCCTCATCTGTCTTCTTGGGTTTCAACATAGTTAAATACTGAAGAAGTTAACCCGGCCCAGATAGGCCGGTTTATGCCCAGTAGTGATATCCTCAACATTAGGCCCCAGATTGATTTGAACAGGTTCATGTCAATCCTTAGCAAAAATCTTCATCTTCAACACCTTCTTGTAGTTTGTTGAATCGCCGTGATGTCATCTTCTCTGGTCGTTGTAAACCGGCGTGACGTCACCTGTTATAAAGAAACTTATCCATGATACCTTTTTTGCTTAATAGGTCTACGACAATCGAGGCGACAGCTCCGTTTCCAGACCCACGGTTCCTTGATTTTCGCGCCTGACACATGCCCCTTGCCTTATAAATAAGACCAAAGGGTCATTTCCTTTTCCCCTTTGTTCCCTTCTGCTTCGTCTTCCCCGCGTCGTCCAGCTTTGGAGCTCCGCCGCCGTCGACGACCTCTGCTCCAACCTTGGCCGCCGCATTACCCTGATTGTACCAGAGCATCGCGGCGACCTTCTGTTTCTTCCTCGGCTCCGGTGAGTTCTTCACCTTTTCCTCCGTAGATCCGTTCTAGGGTTTCCAAGTTCTTCAGTGTTCATCGTCTGCTTCGTACTCATATGATAGATCCTAGATGAACCTGTGAACCTTTACTCTGTGTAGCGGTAGTTCTTAGCATCTGCCTTTACTTATATGCCTCAAGACCATAGATCTACCTGTATCTCTGCCCTATTGATTCGGTACTGTTCTTTTTGAACCTTGAATATTTTCCTTCTTTTCTGAACTTGCTTCAGATCTGTTGCTGTAGAGAAATCTTGTGAAATCTGTTTTTGTACACTTATCTATCCGCAATCTCAACTGTTTCAATGCTTAGATCCGGCGGTTTAACTTTGTAGAAAAATTTCCAAACCGGTATATACCATTAGTCCCCTTGTTGAACCGCCAGATGTTGTTGCTTCATATAACTCTAGTTTACATAGAGCTGTCTCCGGTTTAACATGGTACATACCAGCGCACTTTAATAAATGCATTCTTGAACCGAAATTACCTATCTTGTAGATTTCATCATGGCCAAGCAAGTATATGAGTGCAACTGGGTTCCTTCTCGCGTCATAGAGACTCAACTGAATAATTTAGTCATGATCGGCGCTTTAGGCAGCAAAACACCATCCATTGGAGAGCTCCTGGCAAAGAATGCCCTCCCACACCTCAAGAAGGAGAGGTCATCGTTTTCATAGATCACTTAGCCCGGGGCTTTAAGCCGCCCAGTTCTAAATTTTACCGGGACGTTTTAGCCGATTTTCAACTCCACCCACAAGACACTGGTCCCAACTCTGTTACAAGCATGTGTCACTTCCAAGTGCTCTGTGAGGTGTTTTTTCAAGAAGAGCCCACAGTGGAGTTGTTCAGAGACTGTTTCCATCTAAACCGCCGTACTGAGTTTTCTGACGGTTCCAATACGGAATTGGGCGGTGTGGCGATTCATAAAAGGAAAGAGGTCACATACCCTCACGCCAAGCTGCACAACAACCCCAAAGAGTGGAATCAAACATGGTTCTATTGCAGAGACACCTCCCCTGCTGGTGAAAATCCTTTGCCTGGTTTTCCTCCGGAGCGGCTTAGCAATACACACCCCTTTCCGCAAAGGTTGACTGCCAAGGAGAGGAGAAAATACGCTCCTCAACTGTCCAAGCTCAGAGCCTTCATGGCCAATGGTTTAACAGGAGTTGATCTCGCTCGCTGTTGGATATCGTGGAGCATATTGCCCCTTAGTCAGCGTGCCGGTTTGATGTGCGAGTATACTGGCAGTGTTGATGACCCATTGCGACATGCTAACATCCAACTTACCGACGAAGAAATCAAAGAGGCTGTGAATAAAATGCTGAATGAACCGGAACATGTCTGTGCTCGAACCGGCCTGCTTCCCTTGTGTGCCACCAACAAACCGCCAGTTGTAAGAGTTTGATTGTTCTTTTTTTTCTGAACCTGTTATTGATATATCTGGTCATTGTTTAATATCAATGCCTGTTTAAATAGGGCAATGATCCGTTTTGGAGCAAGAAACTGCCGCAGGAGAAACCATAAAAACCAGACAAACCGGAAAGATCAATCCGGCAAAAGACTAAAGCTGTGAAGAAGACTACCCACCGGAAAAGAACCACTGCATCCTCTGATCCGGCCGCTGATGACGATGTGGGTAACCCAGTCCTTGAGGTAGAACTTGATTCACTTGGCTTATTTTTCACGCGCCTTATTGATGATGATATTTGTCAGGATGATGCCGAAGCCAGTCATGCTGATGTTGCAGAGGTAATTATTCTTTCCTCCGATTCAGATCCTTTACCTTCACTAAAAATCCGTCAGGCAAACCGGAAAGTTAAATTTTCTCATCCTCTTGCTTACTTGGATCCCAAATTTCTTATGGAGACCCAACAGCACGAAGCTCGCCGCACAACCCGGCACAGCGGCCAGGTAGTTACCTCCGCCGGTTTACCGAACATTCCGGTTCGGAAACGCCATTCAGAGGTCTCTAATTTGCTTGTCAGTGCTTGTCCTAAAATGGACTGTTTTCGTCAACCTCTTAATCCGTCTGACTCCGATTATCAGGTCACTTCCCATTCATCATCTGGCGAGTCATCAGGTACCCAGCTGCCGCCGCTCAAAACGGTGCTTGGGTAAGCCATACTTATCATAATGCTTCTGGTGTATTACTTTGTAGCATATACTGTACTGACCTTTGTTACTCCTTTCAGGGCCAAGCCTAAGCCAAGTAAAAAGGCTCGCCTAGATAAAGCGGCTGAAGAAGATGCTATTCCTGAACCGGACAGAGTACTCAACCCTGAAGCGGCCATCCGTGAGGATGTGCCAAACGACCCACCACCACAAAATGATGATTTTATTACTGAAGAGAGACATGTTGATACCTCCGGTCCTGTTGACCAGCCCAGAAGCCCCATCCAGATTGAGAAATCCACCAGTCCATCCAAGTCTACTGATAAACTGACGGCCCCAATGCAAACCGGTGACGCCAAGGATGATGAAGTTGTTATTACTGGCATTGGCCATACAGAGCCAAGCAATCCTGTCGCTTTGTCTAAACATACTGCCAAGGAAGAATTTGCTGCCTTTGGCAAGGGCAAGTGGAATGTTGATCTGGCGACTTACGTTGCTCTGAACGCCCAAGACATCCATTCCGGCTATCTGAACCGGCTGTATACCAGTCGTGACTATGAAGCCGGTCTGGTTAACATGATGAAAGATAAATATGAGGTAACTTCCATATGCTCTTTCCTTCTTGTATGCTTCAATTCTTGCTAACTCGCCTAGCCCCCAAGGACCGGTTTGTAATCCTCTTTCAAACTGGGACTTACTAATATAAATCTTAGGGCCAATTCCATTTTCCCCCCTAACTTTGTCCCGATCTCATCTTTACCCCTAAATAAAAACAGTGCTCAACTTTTCCCCTCTTCCGTTAGGTGTGCTTATAGAAATGCCCTTCCGTACATTTTCCGTCCAGTCAAAGGCCTTTGACCGTTAGATTTTTCTACACGCGCACTTAATGGTCAAAGGCCTTTGACTGGACGGAAAATGTACGGAAGGGTATTTCTATAAGCGCACTTAACAGAAGAGGGGTAAAGTTGAGCACTGTTTTTATTTAGGGGTAAAGATGAGGTCGGGACAAAGTTAGGGGAAAAAATGTAAATCTCCCTAAATCTTAATGCCTCAAAATTCGCTAATGTAGCCCCCAAGGGCCGGTTCAACTTAGTGTAGTTAAACCGGGACTTAAGTAATTAATATCGCCGCATCAGAACTTATTTGAACAAATATCCATTAGCCCCCAAGTGCCAAGATGAATACTTGTATTGAGCTTGGGACTTTATAATCAAGTGAAATATGAAGATCAAATAGGCATTAGCCCCCAAGTGCCAAGTGCATAACTTGTTATGTGGTTGGTGCTTCAATTCTTGCACTGCTTGCTGAATCATATAACTGTCTGTATGCAGGCTGAGCTGAAGACAAAAGAGACCCAAATCGCCGATCTCCAAGAAAATCTGAAGTCCCAACAGACTGAAACCTCAAAAGCAAAAGAGGAATTGACCAGCGCCTTAAGCGTCATGGAACAGCTTAAAAAGGATTTCAAGAAGGAGCGGCGGATTGGGCTACTGAAAAATCCGCTTTAACCAAACGAGCAGAAGACGCCGAGGCTGCAATAAAATCGGTGGTGGATGAACTGACCAGCATAAAGCGGCACGTGCATGCCATGACCTCTGCTATCTTTGGTAAGCCGGTTTGATTTCTGAATTGCTTCTGCCGTCTTACAGAGCTGCCGGTTTGTTAACCCTTTGTGATATTTCAGGGAGATGCATTGGTCATTTGGGGTCAGATGTGCGGAAGAAATTGAAAGCCGCCTATACGTTGATCGAACAACTGTACACTGGTGCACAACGGATCATCTGTACTGCATCCCACAACAAGCCGGCGCCCACTTTGATTCAGGACACTCTGCAGAAACTGTCGGTGCTTCCTGCCCGGGTTGAAGAGCTGAAGAAATCTGCTGCTCGAACCGGTGCGATCAATGCCTTAATCCGGGCAAAAGCTTGGGTGCCGGATTTTGATCCTATTGAAGCGGCTCAAGGCTATCCTAGCTTGAAGGAAGACGGGTCAGAGTTTAGTGAAGCGGATCTACGAGCAATAAACTGGGAGGTGCGTCCGCTAGCTTGTCAATTGGCTGAAGAAGCAGACTTGTCTCATTATCAAGCCCAATATGACAATCAAAACAAGCGAGTAGCTGCATCAATTCATGAAGCGGAAAATCTTATCCCTCCAATCCATAAGCATACTTACGCTCCCGATATTGAACCGTCGTTGCTGATCCATGATGAAGCTGTGTTTCGAGCATTAATGGGAATCGACTGGACAACTGTTGATTTCTAGCCGCTGGGTAGAGAAACTGAAGTTGAAGCGGCGCGGGATGACCCACAACCATCAGGCTAGGCTGGTGACCAAGCTGAACCGGAAGCCGGTTTAAACTGCTTCTCCTTTGAAAAAACAATGATCTTGTTTTGGGCACCGTGTTGCCTTGTAATAGGCTAGCTGATACTCTTGATCTTAATATGCCTTCGTGCATAACCACTTCAACTTGTGCTTCCTTTGGGTGATGAACTTTCCAAAGTATTTTCTGCAACATAAAAAATCTTAAAGTGCCACCGCGGTTGTACCGTCAGGCGGAGTATGATGTCTGCATATATAAAATCAAAATATCTGAAATTTAAGCATATGATCAAATCTTTGAGATACATAATACCTGCCATTGTTGGGCATGAAGTTGGCTTAGCCAATCTTGAAGCGGAGGTTTGTAAACCCACACTGTTGGAGGAGATAGCAGCTCCTGTATATATATAATGCCGGTTTACCATGTAAACCGTGCCTGGTTATAAAAAAACACCGTGTTACTCCGTAATAGGATGTTAATAAAATATCAAACCGGGCAAATAGTCTCCGGAAAAAATGGACCGCGTTCCGTCAATTGACAGTGTGAACCGGTTTTAAAATTTTGTTGGTTTAAAAAACGCAACAAAAAGAAAGAAATATCTATCAAAGAAAATTGTGAAGCAAAGGCAATGATAAAACCGTTTGCAAAAAGAGGCTTATTTGAGCTGATCAGATGGCGTTACCTTGGTCGGACACGACCAAGCTCCCGATAGGTGTAGCTATGGTTCGAGTCAGCCAGGTCCCCAAATGAAACCGTGGCATTTATGCCGATCAAGAGGCGTGGCAATGGTTCGGGTTCGACCAAGCCCCCAAGTGATTCTGTGGCCTTAGGCCGATCAAGAGGCGTGACTGGTTCAGACGTGACCAAGTCCCCAAGTGATCTGGTGGCTTTCGCCTATCAAGAGGTGTTGCATTGGTTCGGACACGACCAAGCCCCCAAGTGATATAACATGATGCTTTTGAAAAGCTAACTCAAGGGGTAAACCGGAGGCCGCTTTAGAACAACTTCGTGTAACCACACATGATGTAAAAGAACAGATACCCCGCTTTAGCTGAGGTTCTGGTTTATTATATTTAATCATAATATATACATCGTTGTAATATGTACATAAGTAGAGCCAATGGCTCAGGTATAGTAAGGCCGAAGATGAGCTATGTTCCACGGCCCGTTGGTCTCTTCCTCTGATGTATGTGAGTCTTTATGCTCTCAAATATCGATCAGATAGTATGACCCGTTGTGCAGATTCTTGCTGACCATGAAAGGTCCCTCCCAACGTGGGGATAGCTTATGCATATCAGTCTGGTCTTGGATGAGCCGAAGCACCAAATCTCCTTCCTGAAAGGCTCTGGTTCTGACTCGGCGACTGTGATAACGACGAAGATCTTATTGGTAAATCGCCGAGCGGGCGGCTGCTACGTCACGTTCTTCATCCAACAGGTCCAAAGCGTCTTGCCATGCTGCCTCGTTGTCCGCTTCAACATAAGCCGCCACACGAGGTGAGTCATGACGGATATCACTTGGGAGAACCGCCTCCACTCCGTAGACCATGAAGAACGGCGTGTATCCTGTTGATCTGTTGGATGTAGTATTGATGCTCCATAACACAGATGGTAACTCTTCTACCCAACAACCCGGCGTTCTCTGCAAAGGAACCATAAGCCGGGGCTTGATGCCTCTCAAGATCTCTTGATTAGCCCTTTCTGCTTGACCATTGGACTGTGGGTGTGCCACTGATGAAACGTCAAGCCAGATGTGCTCCCGTTCGCAGAACTCCTTCATGGCACCCTTGGACAAATTGGTACCATTATCTGTGATAATACTGTGTGGAAAGCCAAACCGGAAAATCACTTTTTTGATGAACTGAACCGCCGTGGCCGCATCACACTTGCTAACAGGTTCTGCTTCCACCCACTTTGTAAACTTATCAACCGCCACCAAGAGGTGGGTCTTCTTATCTTTAGACCTTTTGAAAGGCCCAACCATATCCAGCCCCCAAGTCGCAAACGGCCAAGTAATTGGAATCATTCTCAATTCTTGAGCCGGCACATGAGCACATCTTGAAAACTTTTGGCAACCGTCACATCGTCTGACCAGATCCTCCGCATCAGCATGCGCAGTTAACCAATAGAAGCCATGGCAAAACGCTTTAGCTACCAAAGATTTTGAACCGGCGTGGTGACCACAATCTCCTTCGTGGATCTCACGCAAAATTTCACAGCCTTCTTCAGGAGACACACATCGTTGAAACGCCCCTGATACACTGCAATGATGCAACTCGCCATTGACAATAGTCATGGACTTGGACCGCCGGATTATCTGTCGGGCCAGAATCTCATCCTCTGGTAACTCGCCCCGGTTCATGTACGCCAGGTAAGGAAGCGTCCAATCCGGAATGACATGAAGAGCTGCCACCAATTGAGCCTCCGGATCAGGAATAGCCAAATCCGCTTCACCAGGGAGCTTGACCGACAGGTTGTGCAGCACATCCAAAAAAACATTGGGCGGGACCGGTTTGCGCTGAGAGCCCAGCCGGCTTAAAGCGTCTGCCGCTTCATTCTTCCGTCGGTCCACGTGGTCCACCTGATAGCCTTTAAAGTGACCTGCAACAATATCCACCTCACGACAATATGCTGCCATGAGTGGGTCCTTGGAGTCCCAAGTGCTAGATACTTGTTGAGCCACGAGGTCCGAGTCACCGAAGCACTTAACTCGACTTAGGTTCATCTCCTTAGCCATCTGGAGACCATGGAGCAAGGCTTCATACTCAGCTGCATTGTTAGTACAAGGGAACATTAAGCGGAGAACGTAACAAAACTTATCACCTCGTGGGGAAGTTAATACGACTCCAGCCCCCGAGCCTTCCAATTGCCTGGATCCGTCAAAATGGATGGTCCAATATGTGTGATCCGGATTTTCTTCAGGTGCTTGCATTTCCGTCCAATCATTGATGAAATCAACAAGTGCTTGAGACTTGACCGCCGTCCGAGGCACATACTTCAATCCGTGCAGCCCAAGCTCTATAGCCCACTTGGTAATCCGGCCAGTCGCTTCCCGGTTCTAGATGATATCCCCCAAAGGAGCAGAACTGACCACCGTAATTGGGTGCCCTTGGAAGTATTGCTTAAGCTTCCGGCTTGCCATAAAAACTCTGTACACCAGCTTCTGCCAATGCGGATACCTTTGTTTGGACTCAATGAGTACCGCGCTGATATAATAGACCGGACGTTGAACCGGATGCTCCTTCCCTACTTTCGCTCCACCACAATAGCCACGCTGACCGCACGAGCATTAGCAGCAACATATAGCAGTAACGGCACCTTGTCAATGGGAGCGGCGAGCACAGGCGGATTGGCCAATTGCCGCTTTAAGTCCTCAAATGCTTCATCAGCAGCGGAACTCCAGACGAACTGATCCGTCTTCTTCAAAATCTAATACAAAGGGATTGCCTTCTCACCAAGGCGGCTGATAAACCGGCTTAACGCGGCAATCCGGCCTGCCAGGCGTTGAACATCATTGATACACTTCGGTTTAGCCAGGGAGATGATGGCTGTGATCTTCTCCGGATTAGCCTCAATTCCCCTGTTGGACACCAGAAAACCCAATAACTTGCCTGCCGGTACACCAAAGACACACTTGGCCGGATTAAGCATCATCTTGTACATCCTTAGGTTATCAAAGGTTTCCTTCAAATCGTTAACCAGAGTCTCCTTCTCCTTGGACTTAACCACGATATCATCCACGTAAGCATGTACATTACGGCCAATCTGCTTGTGAAGACAATTTTGTACACACCGTTGATAAGTTGCCTGGGCACTCTTGAGCCCAAAGGGCATAGACACATAGAAGAAGGCTCCAAAGGGAGTTATGAATGCCGTCTTCTCCTGGTCCTTAACTGCCATTTTGATCTGATGATAGCCAGAATATGCATCCAAAAAACTTAAACGCTCACAACTCGCTGTAGCATCAATAATTTGATCAATACGGGGGAGGGCAAAAGGATCTGATGGACAAGCCTTATTAAGATCTGTGTAATCCACACACATGCGCCAGGTGTCGTTTTTCTTAAGGACTAGCACCGGATTGGCAAGCCACTCAGGGTGAAAAACTTCAACAATAAAGCCAGCTGCTAAGAGCCTGGCTACCTCTTCTCCAATCGCCTTGCGTCTTTCTTTGTTAAACCGGCAGAGGAACTGTTTCACCGGTTTGTATTTAGGATCCACATTAAGGGTGTGCTCAGCGAGTTGCCTCGGTACACCTGGCATGTCAGAGGGCTTCCATGCAAAAATGTCCCGATTCTCACGGATGAACTCGATGAGCGCGCTTTCCTATTTCGGATCCAAGTTGGCACTGATGCTGAATTGCTTGGACGAAATGCCAGGTACGAAGTCAACAAGCTTAGTTTCTGCTGCCGATTTGAATTTCAGGGCCGGATCATGCTCTGTAGTTGGCTTCTTTAATGGAGTCATGTCCGCCGGATCAACATTGTCCTTATAATACTTCAGCTCCTCGGTGGCACAAACCGACTCTGCATAGGCCGCATCTCCTTCCTCGCACTCCAAAGCGATTTTACGGCTTTCGTGAATCGTTATTGTCCCCTTGTGACCCGGCATCTTGAGCTGCAAATACACATAACAGGGCCGTGCCATAAACTTGGCGTAGACCGGTCGCCCAAACAGGGCGTGATATGGAGTTTGGATTTTCACCACTTCAAACATCAATGTCTCCGACCTGGAATCATGATCATCTCCAAAGGCCACTTCCAGAGCTATCTTACCAACAAGATATGCTGACTTGCCAGGTGCCACACCGTGGAACACCGTATTAGACGGTTTGAGATCTTTATCTGTTAGTCCCATACGACGGAAGGTCTCATAGTACAAGATATTAATGCTGCTCCCTCCATCCATGAGCACTTTGGTGAACTTGTAATCTCCCACCTGAGGTGCCACCACCAGAGCCAACTGACCCGGATTACCAACCTGGGGAGGGTGATCCTCTCTGCTCCATATGATTGGCTGTTCAGACCAGCGTAGATAACGGGGCACGGCCGGTTCAACAGAGTTGACTGCCCGCCTCTGAACCTTCCGGTCTCGCTTGTCCAAGCTAGTGGTGAAGACATGGTACTGCCCACTATTCAACTGCTTTGGGTTGCTCTGGTAACCTGACTGTTGCTGCTGTTGGTTGTAACCACCCTGGTTGTTCTGATTATTTTGATTATTATGTCCGCTCGGATTACCATTAAATCCTGAACCGGAACTTCCTCCACCGTAACCCGGCCCGGATCCTGAGCCACCGTCGGAGCCGTGATCATACCGGAAAGCATTAGAATTCTTGAACTCCTGCATAATGAAGCAATCCTTCCAAAGGTGGTTTGCTGGCACCTCCTTCGTTCCATGTCTTGGACAGGGCTGGCTCAGTAGATAATTTAGGCGGTCCGGGTTAGGGTTGGGTGCCCCACTGCGATTTGGCGGTTTACCCCTGCGTCGCTGGCCCTTGTCCTGCACGTTGGTGTTAGCCACAAAGTCCATGTTACCATCCGCTTTACGCTTGCCTCCACCACCATTGCCTGCCAAGTGATGCTGCTGACCTTTGGAATTGCTGTTCCTCTTTCCCTTCCCTGCCTTGTCGTCATCGGATTCGGGATCTTTGGTACTATCAGAATCAGCATACTTTACCAAAGCTGCCATGAGGGTCCCCATGTCAGTGCAATGGCGCTTCATCCGTCCCAATTTCAGCTTTAGGGGCCCAAACTGGCAGTTCCCTTCTAGGGTTAAGACTGCGGTGTCAGCGTTGATGCGGTCTGATGAATGCAACACTTGTGAGACCCGGCGCACCCAATGAATCATTGATTCTCCTTCCTCCTGGACACAGGCAGCTAAGTCTACTATCGACATGGATTGCTTACATGTATCCTTGAAATTACTGATAAACCGGGCTCATAATTGGGCCCATGAACTGATAGAATTGGCCGGTAAGCTTTTTAACCAAGTGCGGGCCGTTCCTTCAAGCATCATGGTGAAGTACTTCGCACATGCCGCATCATCCACATCAAGCATCTCCATGGCCATCTCATAGCTCTCCACCCATGTCTCTGGGGGTTGATCCGTCGTGTAATTTGGTACCTTGCGCGGGCCCTTGAAATCCTTGGGCAGGCGCACATTGCGTAAAGCGGGGACAAGGCAAGGCACCCCCAAATAGCTAGAAGTAACACCGGGTTTGACCGAAATAGTTGACGAACCGGCGTAAGCTGCCGAGCCTGATACTGTGCGGCTAACTCGGCCTCCCTGCGCGCTCGGGCCCGGTCCACCACTTCCTGAGCGTTATCAGCACCACCCGCCGGGTTGTTGCCGTGGGGTGCTCCACGTCGTTCATTGCTTGACACTGCTGGTTCATCCATACGCCTGCTATAGCTCCGGCTTGGACGAGGGGTCGAGTGGATCCAGTCGTGGCTGTAGGAGTACGCTTCCTGTTGGACCAGAGCTGTCCTAAGAAGCTCCTTGACCCGTCGTGTCTCTACCGCCTGCGGCGAGTCACCTTCAATTGGAATGGCCTCCAGCCATGCAGCAGCGGCAACGAGATTGTCCATTGGGTTGGAGTAGTGACCTAGAGGTGTTGAAACAGCCTGAGGTATAACAGTGTTTTGACGAGGCGGATTCATCGGACGGGGCTGAACCGGCGCACCGGTCCCCGGAGCTTCCGGCTGGTTTCCCTCCAGCGGATTGCTGGTTCCTGCTCCTGGGGTGTTGAAAAGGTCTCTGGCCTTGAAAACCGAAGGCAAACGGGATCGATACTTCCTCTTCATGACTTCATGCGACGCGTTCTGGTCCAACATGAGCCTGTAGGCTTGTGCGTCTAAAGCGGCCCGCTCCGTGGTCATCCTGGCACTCTCAGCTACCAGGTCCGCCTTGGCCTGGGTGATCTGTTCCTTCACCTTTGCAATCTCCGCGTTGTGGACTTCCTGATCCGCCGGATTAGCTTCTGCCATAAGCACAACCAATGCATCAAATATATCTGATAGAACTTGAGCCGGCGGGCGTGCAGAGCTTCCTGCCCTGGCAGCTGTCGCCGCTGCTGAACCAGAGGCTATTGGCGCAGCGGTCGAAGAATGAAGCGCTGCTTGTGTGCCGGCCATGAATATTCCAACTCGGTTGGGTAGATCAGAGGGGTCCGGAATACTGTCGCCGTCGGAACAGCCCCCAATCCGGCCATCTTGTAGCTGATATAGAGATTCGGTTTCTCCGGTTGATGACTCGTCGCCGGAATAAATGACGGTCTCGCCGCGAGATTCCGATCCATCCTCGTAACTTCCTCCATGGATAACTCCCACGAAGGCACGCTTCACGGCCGGTTTAACCCGGGCGGACCGCGCACGCTGAGCCGTTTCGACGAGGTCGATGCAGATGTCCGGCTCAGGGCCCGGTTCACCGATCTTGCCGATGAAAATGTGTATGCCACCAAAGGGAACCCGGTACCCGTACTCAACTGAGCCGGCCTCGGGGCCCCAGCCTGCATCATCGATGTAGAGCTTGCCACGACGACTCTTAGTCATCCGGCCCACAGCGTAGCCCTCGAGTCCTTCAAAGCGGCCCTCCAAGAACTTGAAACCATCGTGCGATAGCCCCACGGTGGGCGCCAACTGTCGTGGTTTTGTCATGGAAGATGTCCTAGAGAAAGGACTTAGTCGTGGAGCCATCGCGACGGGTTAGCTTGAAGGGGTTAAAGCGGACACAGGGACGCAAGAGAGTTTATACTAGTTCGGCCCCTTCGATGAAGGTAAAAGCCTACGTCTAGTTGTGACGGAATTGATGGGGTTTCGATGACTAGGGAGCAAACAAGCTTCGCCTAAGTCTCGAGTTGTTGTCTGTTGTCCTTGAACCGCCGCCGGGTCGTCCCCTTATATACACGGGTGACGCCCGTCGGTTCACAGAGTCCCAATACCGGCTCATAGATGTGTCCGGTTTGGTCTCTACTTATTCCTAACTTACAATACAAGTTACATACCAACGCTGGTTTACGGCTACAGGCCTTGAACCGATTATGGGCCTTGAGCCCTCATCTGTCTTCTTGGGTTTCAACATAGTTAACTACTGAAGAAGTTAACCCGACCCAGATAGGCCGATTTACGCCCAGTAGTGACATCCTCAACATTAGGCCCCAGATTGATTTGAACAGGTTCATGTCAATCCTTAGCAAAAATCTTCATCTTCAACACCTTCTTGTAGTTTGTTGAATCGCCGTGATGTCATCTTCTCTGGTCGTTGTAAACCGGCGTGACGTCACCTGTTATAAAGAAACTTATCCATGATACCTTTTTTGCTTAATAGGTCTGCGACAATCGAGGCGACAACTCTTTTTCTAGACCACGGTTCCTTGATTTGCGCACCTAACACATGCCCCTTGCCTTATAAATAAGACCGAAGGGTCATTTCCTTTTCCCCTTCGTTCCCTTCTGCTTCGTCTTCCCCGCGTCGTCCAGCTTCGGAGCTCCGCCGCCGTCGACGACCTCTGCTCCAACCTTGGCCGCTGCATCACCCTATTTCTCCGCAAATCTTGCAGGCACAAGATTTCTTCATTGGGTTATCCCAGTGCTTCCGGATGAGATGGGATCTTAACAGAGTCTTCTTGAATTCCTCCCAAGTTCTTGCTCCGCTGCATCCTTGTATGGCTTGATGCATTTTCCACTAGGTTGCAGCACTTGTAAAGTACCGAAGAGCGTATTGAACCTCATACTTGCTTCCAATCAAGTTGTTCCTGAAGTGATCCTCCATATTCTGAATCCATAGTTCTACCTCCCATTGAGTCATCGGTCCAGAGAATACTAGTCCTTCTTCATTCACCATCTATTGGATCCAAAGGTTTTGGGATGAGATACGAGAGAAGAGTGGAGAGAGATACCCACAATACAAAGAATAGTTTTGAAGAAACATGTTTTCTTTTTTGGCTGTCGAAAAAACATCAAACAAATAACAGCTCACAAATCGCCGCATCTAACGTAAGTATATAACAGGGGTTTGGTCTTCTAAATGTCAAATAATTCTTCAGATTCTTCAAGTCTTCAGAGTCTTCAACTATTGTAGCTTCAACTCTTCTAATGCATGGTGAAATCCTCTTTACTCTGAAATGGTCATCGGTTGTCCGATATCTTGTCCTTCTTGGAGCGGCTTTAGTTGATCCGTCGTGTGGTCAAAAGGGAATGGGGTATATTCTAACCAGATAAGATGGACTAGTTGATAAAATCAGAAAAGCTGAGAAGTAAGGGTGTTTTTGAAAATAAAGTTTTAGAGATATCCTGTACCATGGCTTTCCGATTTCTAGGGTCACGTCCTACAGTCAACATGTGCTCTGATACCATCTATGTAGCGACCCGACCTGAGACGGTCAAGTCTCTGTGTATCTGTGCCATCCCTGGATCGGTATGCTGGCACACATAGTACATCATTGTATATATCAAAGTGCAATCACATGTATAAATAACGTAAAACTGATATATATACCTCATAAGTCTCAGCAGAAACAAACAGTCGGGTGTGGAGTCCCATCAACGCCATCGGCAGGTTGAGTGTAGACCGTAACCCTATACCGTACTCTTACTCGTCGGAAGAAACATATCTGCAACATGAGACGTTGCAGCCGTGTAGGTCAGTACATTGAATGTACCGACAAGATCACTGTAAGAAAAACAGATGATAAACTATACTATATGCAATATGGCTTTGTGGCTATGTATCTGAGTTTTGTTTGCATAAAAGCTGGTTTTATTTTCCCTACATCAAAGGAATTAACTGGAGTCTGTACTATGGAGTTTTCTGTCATGACATGGTTCCGCCAACCGATGTCTCATAGCCCAAATCATCATAAGTTGCCTACAATTAAACTACCAGTCTGGTGTTGAGAGTTCCGAGATAGATCCAAGTCCAGATGCTCAAATTGTCCGTAATCGGGGACACGACTAATTGATTAGGTTTAAACCCTCTGCAAGGGTTTGTACACTTTACCTGGAAAATTTGATCCCTCTCTTTACATTCTCGCACTTCAGGGTGTTTGAGAACAAGATGAACGAAACATGGTCTTCCGAAGAGTTCGTCTGACCACTGTCCGGTGCTCATCCAATCCTACCATAGTTCTACATCTGCTAGCACCGTCCCAGCCAGAGTCACCACTAAGGTCAACCAAGCTAGAGCCCATAGTGACTTGCGATTGCACAGGTAAGCTTCCGGGCATGAAGTATTCTTCCGTCTCTTTGAGCCTGGGTGAAGCTTTCCGCAAGATGTCATGGCGCTTCTCCATGCATCCCGGCCATCCACTGGTTTCTCCAGGGTGCCCGTCAACCGTCCTTCACCCAGTAGTGTGTATTGAATTCTTTTCTCGAGTCTTGAAGTCTTGAGGCCTTGAAGATGCAGTCCTTGCAAATTCCATCATGGAGTTGTTGTTATTGACATAGAGTCCTCCTTCTTTACACCACTCTCGTGCACTCATACCAAACACCGTCTACTATAGCATAGCATCAAAACTATCTAACGTCCCGGGCTTGGTAACAGGTAGATGGGTTCCTACCTCATGCATTCTACTCAACTACGAGATTCAATAACACTACTGGAGGGATTGTTGAAAGGGTGCTACTACATGCAAATAAAACATAGGTATGAAAAACATGGTCAAAGTGAACTTGCCTGGTATTACTTGATGAAGATAATAACGCTCTCGGAATCTTTGATAAACTATGCGTCACTCTGAGAAAATCTATATAGTCAAAAATTATAGTGACATAAGCAATAATCCTAGCAATCAAAATAACAATAAAAAATCCATAAATAAAACAATAATGAAGTCAAAGAAAACCAAATATAATTCCAAAGAAAACTTCACGAAAACAAGGGAGAAACCAACTCACACAATAACAATCAATACTTTCTTATTAAAGCTAAATTACTCTAAGAACTTTTATACATCATAGAAAATATAATTCTAATAAAACAACAAAAATTAATTTACTAAAGCATTTACTAGCCAAAAGAACTAGTATGAAAACTATTGTAACTGACTAGTTAACACTAGAACAACTATAACAACTAGCAAAACACCAAGACAATAGTAAACAATACTAAAATAATTATCAAACTAATTTACTCCTAAATAACGGAATCAATGACAACATCTAATGAAGTGGCAAAAAGAATTAATTTTGAAACTAATGAAACTACTTTTATCAACTATCACTATGAACTAAACAAACAAATACTAAAACAGTAGCTAAACACTAATAAATAACTACAAAACTTTATCTACTGTAGTCTAACATAAACATATGACAACATGTAAAAATTTACAAAAAAAGAATTAACTAAGAATAATTAAAAACACTAATTATATGACTAAAACAACTACACAAGCTAAACAATACTGTTTTCGCAATAAACCTAATTTAAAATAAACAAAAAATAAATTACTTTCTGCTACTGGATAGACAAAACAATAACAAAAATGTAGCAAAAAAGAATCAATCAAAAAATATTTTATAAAACTCAAAATACGGACAAAATAGTAATTTGAATAAATTTCATGAAACTAGATTTTAAACTACTGAAATTTGAAATCCAATGGCACTACCAGAAACTTCAAGAAATTTTGAATCTAATGCAAAAAGAATCACTCAATTTGGACTTAAAACCTAAAAGATATAAGCAATCTAAGATTGAAACTATTCCTATTTTTTTAACAGAACAAAAAAAACCAAATCGGAGAAGTGCTACGTGGTGGGCTGTTACTGGGCTAAACGGTGGGTGATCCATCGCTAAACTGCGCTCGACCGATATATAACCAAACCGCTAACGCGCGTACGAATAAAAGAAAACCAGTGAACCAGTTTAGATCTAAATCGAACTAACCGTAAATAAACCGCACTAAAACCGATCTAATAAAATAACTATTCGATCCGTTCTAATCTAGACCGTGCATTGAAGATCTAACGAAGGGAGGTCGACGGAGCTTACAACAGTGGTGGTCGCCGGCGATGCGGCTTGGACGTCATTGGCGGCGACGCTCCGGTCGTCAGAGATCTCCGGCGAGGGCATGGGTGGACGCGGAGTTCGACGATGAGTCCATCGGTGCTCGAAGTGGTGGCATAGGTGGATGGAGGACGTCGGCGGCGAGGTGGAGATGGCGTTGCCGTTCGGGCGTCGGCGGTGGCGGTGCTCCGGTGGTCCTAGAGCTTCGGCGAGTGCACGGGAAGGTGCGCACGACTACGGCGGTTGCAATGGTGGTGGTGGAGAGGCTTGGGGATGGCTGTAGGAAGCAGGGGGCTGCAATGGCGGCAGGAGCTCGGGCAACTCCGGCGAGCGATTCTGGCAAGATGAGAGAGAGGGCTAGGGGGATTTAGGGGGGGATCGGGCGAGGGGCAAGAGTTTTTATAGGGGGAAGCCTTGGAGGAGGGGTTGGGTGAAGGAGCTCCGTGATCCCGAGAGATCCGGGATACGGCGGCGCGATGAACGGCCACTGGGTTTGGCCTGGCATCCGGAGCAAGAAGATGAGGAGTGGGGCCTGGCATCAGTGACAGCGGGAGAGAGGGGGAAGGGTCGGGCGATCAACGCGTAGCGACTCGAGCGCTTGAGCGGGCTGAGGATGAGAGAGAAAGGGAGGTGGGCCTCGGTCCGTTGGCTACGGCCATTTTTTAATAACACATGGTAGGAAAAAAACATAACCAAACAAAATACAAATATTATATAGGAATATAATATATCTAAAATTTCATAAAAACAATTCCTACAACAAGAACTATTTTTAAGTTCAAATAAAGTCCTCAAAAATAAAAAATAAAGCAAACAATGCTACTGTTGCATTAAAACCCAACAAAAATCATTTTTTAAAATACCAAAATATTTCAAATTTATTTTCTCCTAATTTTTCATGGAAGGGAATCATTTTACCCTTATTTCAATATATTTTATTTTTGGAGAAAATAATTACAAATTGGAAGGGGGTTTCAAAATAATTCCAAATGACTTTCAATTTGATTCTTTGTAACTTCCAACTCATATTTCATATAATTGAAGAAGTCATTTTATCTTCTCTTGTGAAAATCATTGAGCTGCATAAAGTTTTGAATTTGAAATATTTTCAGATGGAATTCAAATCTTTTCAAACCCCTTTTCATTTCTTTGAATGGAAGAAGTCATATCATCTTCACTCTAGGGTTTTGTGATGAAATGAATTTGAATTCCTAGGGATCAAAATGCAAGGTGAAAGTTTTGGGAAAGTCATTTCATTCCCTCTCATTAAACTCTCAAAAGTTTCAAATTTCACTCACTTCCACTCAATCAATCAAGCATTCAATCAAACAAACAAACAAAAATATTTCTTTAATATAACATTCCAAAATTTAGAATTTTGGGATGTTACACTCACGAAGACCTAGGGCATTTGAGGAAGCCCATCATTGGAATATACAAGCCAAGTTCTATAATGAAAAATTCCCACTAGTATATGAAAGTGACAAAATAAGAGACTCTCTATCATGAAGATCATGGTGCTACTTTGAAGCACAAGTGTGGAAAAAGTATAGTAACATTGTCCCTTCTCTCTTTTTCTCTCTTTTTTTGTTTGGGCCTTCTTTTATCTTTTTTTATGGCCTCTTTTTTTCGTCCAGAGTCTCATCCCGACTTGTGGGGGAATCATAGTCTCCATCATCCTTTCCTCACATGGGACAAAGCTCTAATAATGATCATCACACTTTTATTTACTTACAACTCAAGAATTACAACTCGATACTTAGAACAAAATATGACTCTATGTGAATGCCTCTGGCGGTGTACCGGGATTGCGATGTATCAAGAGTGACATGTATGAAAACTTGAAAATATTTACCCAAAAATTAGGCTTTTGGTTGTCCTTGGATTTTATCTTGGGGTGACTTGGGAATCCCCAAGCTTAGGCTCTTGCCACTCCTTGTTCCTTCATCCATCAAATCTTTACCCAAAACTTGAAAACTTCACAACACAAAACTTAAAAGAAAATCTCGCGAGCTCCGTTAGTAAAAGAAAACAAACCACCACTTCAAGGTACTGTAATGAAATCATTATTTATTTATATTGGTGTTAAACGTACTGTATTCCAACTTTTCCATGGTTCATAAACTCTATTACTAGCCATAGATTCATCAAAATAAGCAAACAACACACGAAAAACAGAATCTGTCAAAAACAGATCAGTCTATAGTAATCTGTAGGTTTCGAATACTTCTGGAACCCCAAAAATTCTAAAATAAATTTCTGGACGTGAGGAATTTATCTATTAATAATCTGCAAAAATAATTAACTAAATATCACTCTCCAGTAAAAAATGGCAGCAAATCCCGTGAGCACTAAAGTTTCTGTTTTTACAGCAAGATCGCAAAGACATTCCCCAAGTCTTCCCAAAGGTTCTACTTGGCACAAACACTAATTAAAAGCGTAAAACCACATCTAAACAGAGGCTAGATGAATTATTTATTACTAAACAGAATCAAAAATCAAGAAACAAAAATAAAATTGGGTTGCCTCCCAACAAGCGCTATCATTTAACGCCCCTAGCTAGGCAGAGAAGCAAGGATAGATCTAGGTATTGCCATGATAGTGATAAGGTAAATCGCGAAAGCTCATCTCATAATCCCTACGTTCAACAGCGAGCTTTCTTTGTGGCAAGCAAAAGTAATCAAAAGGGCTAAATTTAATGGGACAAAAGTCCCCAAGATCAAGCTCGGGAGGTGTTGGTTCCTCCTTTGGCCCCTCATATTGCACAACCAATTCATCATTATAGGCATTCTTTTGGCAAAAAGTCATGAGCCTTTATTCAAGGGAAAAACCTAGCCAATTGTTCTGGATAGAAAAATTATCATTAAGTTCAAAGATCCTATTAACAAGAATATCGGTAGGAACCTTTTTTCTAAGGTTTTCATTAAAAGCAACATGATCTAAAGATCGTAAACGCATAATGTCTTCTTGATAAAAAATGATTGATTCTATGGGAGGACGGCCAAAATCCACCCTATAATGCGCAAAAAATTCATTGGCTTCTTTTATTATAAATCTGAACTCATGAGCTAAAAGGATGGTTGATGCTCGCTTAACACAAGAATGCTCAATATTAGAAAATTCTAGGAAAATCCTTTGTATGGAAGGATGCATATGTAAAAATTGTCTTTCAAGTTCAACTATGAGCAAAGATATAGCATCCGCGAGACTACTAGTTTTAGGAAGGATAGATCCGCTCATGGTGGGCAGAGCACCGGCACAAGTAAAGAAATCTTGAATAACTCCCTTCCCAATAATATTACCGCTGCCAATCCAAAACTTTTTAGTGTGTAAAATAGTGGGATTTTCAAGAGGATCATCAATAGCATCAAAGTTTTCCATATTATTATCCTTATCAATGATAACCTCCCTAGTTTCAGACATGATGGCAACAAATTGCAAAAAGAATGAGCACGCAGAAGGTAGGAAGGAAAAAGAGGCAAACGAGGAAAAGAGGGCGAATAAAGCGGCGAGGGTGAAGTGGGGGAGAGGAAAACGAGAGGCAAATGGAAAATAATGTAATGCGAGGGATAAGAGTTTGTGATGGGTACTTGGTATTTCTTGACTTGTGCGTAGACTCCCCTGCAACGGCGCCAAAAATCCTTCTTGCCACCTCTTGAGCACTGCATTGGTTTTCCCTTGAAGAGAAAAGGGTGATGCAGCAAAGTAGCGTAAGTATTTCCCTCAGTTTTTGAGAACGAAGGTATCAATCCAGTAGGAGGCCACACGCAAGTCCCTCGTACCTACACAAACAAATAAGAACCTCGCAACCAATGCGATAAAGGGGTTGTCAATCCCTTCACGGCCACTTACGAGAGTGAGATCTAATAGAGATAATAATGATAAGATAAATATTTTTGGTATTTTTATGATATAGATTGAAAGTAAAGATTGCAAGGTAAAATAGATTGGAAACTTATAAGATGGAAAATAGACCCGGGGGCCATAGGTTTCACTAGTGGCTTCTCTCAAGGTAGCATAAGTATTACAGTGGGTGAACGAATTACTGTCGAGCAATTGATAGAAAAGCGAATAATTATGAGAATATCTAGGCATGATCATGTATATAGGCATCACGTCCGTGACAAGTAGACCGACTCCTGCCTGCCTCTACTACTATTACTCCACACATCGACAGCTATCCAGCATGGATCTAAAGTATTAAGTTCATAAGAACAGAGTAACGCCTTAGGTAAGATGACATGATGTAGAGGGATAAACTCAAGAAATATGATATAAACCCCATCTTTTTATCCTCGATGGCAACAATACAACACGTGTCGTTTCCCTTTCTGTCACTCGGATCGAGCAACGCAAGATTGAACCCAAAGCTAAGCACTTCTCCATTGCAAGAAAGATCAATCTAGTAGGCCAAACCAAACTGATAATTCGAAGAGAATTGCAAAGATAACCAATCATGCATAAAAGATTTCATAGAAGAATCAAATATTGTTCATAGATAGACTTGATCATAAACCCACAAGTCATCGGATCTCGACAAACACACCGCAAAAAGAGTTACATCGAATAGATCTCCAAGAAGATCGAGTAGAACTTTGTATTGAGATCCAAAGAGAGAGAAGAAGCCATCTAGCTAATAGCTATGGACCCGGAGGTCTGAAGTAAACTACTCACACATCATCGGAGGGGCCATGGAGTTGATGTAGAGGCCCTCCATGATCAATGCCCCCTCCGGCGGAGCTCCGGAAAAGGCCCCAAGATGGGATCTCTTGGGTAGAGAAGGTTGCGGCGGTGGAAATAGGGTTTCGTGGTGCTCCTGGATGTTTTCGGGGTATGTGAACATATATAGGAGGAAGAAGTAGGTCGGTTGAGCCACGAGGGGCCCACGAGGGGGGAGGGTGCACCCAAGGGGATAGGCGCGCCCCTGCCTCGTGGACACCTCGTTCGTTTCTTGACGTCCACTCCAAGTCCTCCGGATCACGTTTGTTCCAAAAATCACGCTCCCGAAGGTTTCATTCCGTTTGGACTCCGTTTGATATTCCTTTTCTGCGAAACACTGAAATAGGCAAAAAACAGCAATTTGCACTGGGCCTTGGGTTAATAGGTTAGTCCAAAAATAATATAAAAGTGTAAAATAAAGCCCATTAACACCCAAACAGATAATATAATAGCATGGAACAATCAAAAATTATTGATACGTTGGAGACGTATCACTCCCCTTCCCCTCTTGCGTGGATCAAGATCGGGGCGGCACCCTTGCGCTAGATCCCGTCGGCGTCGCCTCGCCGTCCCACCGGCGCCACGCCGTCACCGGACCTCACCGCTCCGTCCCTGACCTCCTTTACTACGGACCCCAAGCTTGACGTCGCGTCGCCGTCACCGTCGCCTGGAGGAACACCTCACCGGAGCCCCGTGCCGCCTCGACTCCGTCGCCGCACGTCGTCCATGTCCTCCCCCTCGACGGACTTCCCCATGCCTCGTCGGCGAACCCCTGTATCGGGGGTATGGAACCCCATCTCCCCCTGTTTCCTCTGTCCGCATCGCGAACCGCCGGCCCCTCCCCGCGCTTGCTCGCTCTACCACACGCGGCTCTGCCTACCCTTGGCCGCGCCCGAGCCCGCACTGTCCAGCGCTCAGGCACTCCCGTGCATGGCCTCGTCCCGACCAGCCACTGCCCTGCTTTGCATGTCACCTGCTCCGCCCACTCCCCGCTACGGCCGCGTCCCCTCGCCGCTGGCCTGCGCGCCCCCTCGCGCTCGTCTCCTACTGTGACGCCGCGCTGCTGGCCCCGTGCTGGTCTACTGGAGTGGCTGATGCTGCGGGTGTTGCCGCCGCCGTCCGCCCACGCCCGCCGTGGCCTACGACCACCACTTCCACCCGCACTGGTCGCGCCCTTTGCGCCCACCTGTGCCTGGCCGCTCCTCCGAAGCCTCCCCATCTCAGGCACCGTGGCCGCCCCCGCCCTGCCACTCCGGGCTATGGCCTCTGCTAGTCAATGAGCACCCACACCCGCTAACCACCGCTCCGTTAGGCCCCCTATGCCTATGACAGTGGAGCCCAGTGTCGGTGTCAAAACCGGCGGATCTCAGGTAGGGGGTCCCGAACTGTGCGTCTAGGATTGATGGTAACAGGAGACGGGGGACACGATGTTTACCCAGGTTTGGGCCCTCTCTATGGAGGTAATACCCTACGTCGTGCTTGATTGATCTTGGTGAATTTTTGGAGATAACGCGAGCAGAGCTCGTGCATTTTAGGACGGCGACCAATACACAAGGGCGCTCGCTCCTGCGTTATCTGCTCCTGCGCTCCTGCGCTCTCTCCTCTTCGCTGTGCTCTGCGCCGGTAGCCACTCCGGCTCCGGCGGCCACCACCACCAGCGCGACCGACCCCGCCTGCTCGGCCATGGCCTCGCGGGTCTCGCTGTCGGGGTCGTCCTCATCAGGGCTCTCCTCCCCTGTTACCTCGACGCCACATCTGGAGCGCTCCTCCCCCGTCCGGCCTCCTTCCCCCCCCCCCCCCCCCCCCCCCCCGCCCGCAGCTCAGATCCATCATCGTCATGCCGGTGGTGGGCACGGCCTTTGGCCCTCTGGTCCAGGGGGATGTCGCCGGCCCGTCGCGCCCGCCTCGGGCGGCAGGTCCAGAGGCGCCGCCATCCACGCGCGCCGTCTGCTCGCCCTGCCTTCCAGTCGCGACGCCGTCATGTCCAGCGTGCGCTTGCCGCGCCCCATCCCCCCATGCGTCCCGTGTGCCAGCGGAGCTTTTCGGTTGCTGCTACAACTGTGGCCAAGATGATGGGCATATCTCAGCGGAGTGCCGGAATCCCAGCTTTTGCGTGCTGTGTCGCGGAGTGGGGCACATCTCTCGGGGCTGCACTCGTCCTCGCAGTCCATCTCCGGTGGAGCAGCCCCCACGCCCGCCGCCGACCCTTCGTCCCAGGGCCCCGTCCGTTGCAGGTCCGGCCGCGTCCCCCTTGCTTCGCCGAGGGGATCTTCTCCCGTTCTGCCGCCGCCTCCCCCGGGCCCTCCTCCGCCGGGTGCCGTCAGGATGTGGGCTGATGTGGTGCGGGCGCAGCCCTCCATGGGGGCGCGCACGGGGCAGGCTGTCTCTGCTTGCGGCTCCGGTCCGGACTTCTCCTTCCCGTTCATCGCCGCCGGCGGGGCTGATGTGGTGCTTGGGGTGCGTGACCCTGTGGACTTGGTGGAAGTTTGTTTCTTGGAGGCTTCGGAGGATATCCGGAGTATGGAGGCGGAGCTTGCGCGTGCTATGCTCGTCACGATCACCGGCACCCGCCCGTCGGTGGATTTGGCGTCTGCTGTTGAGGCGCTTCATCAGGAATTCGCCATTGGCCCGGCAGACATGTCCATCCGCCCGTACTACCCGGAGGATTTCCTCGTGCTCTGTGGTGATGGGGCACTCCGGGAGCGCATGGTGCGCGCTGGGAGGGCGTCGGCATCCTGGTTCGAGCTCAAGCTTCGCCCGTGGATTCGTCAAGCTCAGGCCACGGTAGTTAACCTGCCTTTCCTAGTCCCTGTATCGCTTCGGGGCATCCCGGCGCATGCATGGTGCCAGAGGACGGCGGCAGTGATCTTGCGTGGCCTTGGTTTCGTGGTGGCGGTGGATGACAGTACAACGAGAAGGCACGACATGGCAGACTTCAGAGTTTGGTTGTGTACGGACCGCCCGGAGAGGATCCCATGGTGCCGTCTGCTCTACATCGACGAGCCGAGACACTCGCTCTGGGCCGTGGAGGAGGGCAGTCGTCGTCGTCGCCGGCCGGCTGCCCGGTGTGCTTCCTCACTCTGGTACCCTGTTGACATCACTATTCTGGGGGAGCCAGAACTGGTAGATGATCAGGAGGTGGATTACCCGCATCCGCCGCTGCCGCTGCCACCGCCTTCGCCGCCGTTGGGGAATGACGACTGGCAAGCGCGTCATGGCATCGACAGGCATTCGGGTGGTGGGGCTGGCAGCAATGGTGGCTCGGGAGGTTCAGGTGGTGATGCGGCCTCCATGGTCAGGTCTTCGGCGGCGCCGTCGCCGGCGGTCAGGCGCGTCGTTCAAACGGCCGCCTCAGGTGGGTGTCAGCATGGCAGCGACAACAGCTGTGTGGCTGCCGTCACGGGTTCTGAGCTGGTGGCTAGGCCAGGTCGGCCTCGGGCTGCGCGCGGCGACTAGCTGACCGCGTGCGACCGCATGCGGACTTGCGTGGGGATTGGCCAGAATGATCTGGAGGATCCGAGTAGGCCCACTCTCCCGTGTCCGCTTTTGGCGTCTCGCCCAATGCCACAGACGGCTGGGCTAGCTGGGCCCGCTGCTTCCCCCACCTCGGTGCAGCTTTCCAGGTGGAGGTCGCGTGATGGGCGCCAGGGTTCGGGACGGATCTCTATAGGAGTGGAGAACCTTGTGGGTTGGTCGCCAGGAAGCGATAAGGATCGTGTCGGTTCGATCTAGGTGGGGTCGATGCTGCTTGAACTGTCGGGCGAGGTGTTGTCCAATCAGGACGGTGGGCCACCACTGGGGCCTTCCCGGCCTTGGGATTTCTTTATGGTGAGCCTATCGGAGGATGGGGCTTTGCATGGGGATGAGACGTGCCCATGCACGCCAGCACGTGAGGATGTGGATGTGTTAGAGCCGATCGGGATGTTGGCTGCGATTCAGTCCGTGGCCATGGGTGACCAGCGGATGGAAATGGTTCCATGCACACCGGTGTCGCAGGTGTTTGTGTGCCCGGTGCAGGCTAATGTGGACGTGCTCTGCATGGAGATGCAGCGATCGCTTTCGCCCATTCTGCCAAGGCCGGAGAGTCGAGCTCCAGCCACCAAGGGTGCCAAACCTGCTAAGAAGAGGAAACTGGACGTGGACGTGGCACCGGCACGGAGAAGCGCGAGGATTGCGAAGCATGCGACCACCAAGCAGCAGCAAGTCCTCATCCGCAAGTTGTGTCTTGCGCATGAGGGGTAGGTGATCTCTGAGGAAGCCCTTCGGATGTACGTCAACTTGTTCTCCCGCCCTCTCTCGGATGCTCACATTGCCGCGGTGTTGGCGTTGTTTGGTTGGGAGTCGCCGGCGTCGCCGCTTATGGAGGAGGCAGCGGAGGCTGCAGTGTAGATCACCCACGTGTGGGTTGGGTGGCTTGGTAGTGTGTGATCAATGAATGCACAGCCTCTCAATGTGATTGTGTGGAATGTCCGGGGCCTTAATGCTCTGGCCCGTCGAAATGCAGTGTTTCAAGTAGTTGCGTCGGTAAATCCGGCCATTGTGTGCTTGCAAGAAACAAAGTTGCAAGAAGTTTCCCTGTCAGTTGTACAACAGTGCCTTGGCAATAAATTTGGGCAATTCTTCTACCTGCCGGCGGCTGGGACTCGTGGTGGAATTTTGGTGGCCTGGGATGATTCAATTACCCAACTTTCAAACCCACACTATACAGATAACACACTAACGGCGTTAGTCAAGACAGGTGGAGATCAAGAATGGTGTCTCACATGTGTGTACGGCCCTAATGATGAGAGGGAGAAGGTGGATTTCCTTCAGGAATTGGTGGATATTAGAGACCTGCATGCGGGTCCGTGGCTCATGGCCGGCGACTTTAACTTGCTGGTCAACCAGGAGGATAAAAGCAACTCGTCGATTAACCGCAAAATGATGGGTAGATTTCGGGCTAAGCTAAATGTGCTTGAGTTGAAGGAGTTGTACCTTAATGGTAGGCGCTACACGTGGTCGAATGAGCGACAGCATGCAACACTTGAGAAGATCGACCATGTTTTCGTGTCCAACGAATGGGATGAAGCATTTCCCACATGTTTCCTCTCGGCGTTGGGTACCGCCATCTCGGACCACTGCCTGTTGGTCCTAGACATGAATATGGAGGTGTATATGCGCAGGAGATTCAAATTCGAATCGTTTTGGGTGAAGGCGGAAGGTTTCATGGATACTGTGCATGCAGCGTGGAACTCGGTCCCGGTGGCGTCTAATGCTTACCTCACGTTGCATGATAAGTTGAAAGCCACAGCCCGGGCTCTCTAGAGGTGGAGTGACAAATGGATTGGCAATGTGAAGCTGCAAATACGCATTGCATTGGAGGTGATTAATCGCCTGGATATCACCATGGATGATCGTCAACTTTCTGAGGCCGAGATGGGCTCCGTAAGTGCCTGAAAAGGAAGCTGCTGGGCTTGTGCTCTCTTGAACGTTCTATTGCTCGGCAGAGGTCGAGGTTGCTTCAGCTACGAGAGGGGGATGGCAATACCAGGTTGTTCCACCAACAAGCAAGTCATCGGCAGAGAAAGAACACCATCAGGATGGTACGGCACAATGGGAAAATCTTCTCAGGACAGGACGGTGTGGCGGCTGCGGTGGATGATTACTATAGTGAGATCTTTGGCTCTTGTGAAACAAGGAGGCACGCGCTTAACTTGGAGGCCCTAGGTTTGCCACGGTTGGACCTTGCGCGCCTAGAGGAGCCCTTTTCAATGGAGGAAGTAGAGAAGGTGATTAAGTCAATGCCTCCGGATAAAGCACCAGGGCCGGACGGATTCACGAGCCATTTTTATGCCACTTGTTGGCATATCATAAAGGAGGACTTCATGGCAGCAATGACATGCCTATACAATGGTGATGTGAGAGGTTGGTGACAATCAATAAATCCCTTGTGTCCCTGTTACCGAAGAAGGAGGGTGCTTTAGATATGGGGGATTTCCGGCCCATTAGCTTGGTCCATGGGGCAGTCAAGATCTTTGAGAAGCTGCTTGCCTCCAGGCTCGTGCTGGAGCTGCCAAACTTGGTTGGAAATCATCAAAGCGCTTTTGTCAGAGGTAGATCACTGCATGACAATTTCATGCTAGTTCAGAGCATGGCCAGGCGCTTGCATGCATTGAGGACCCTACTGTGCTCTTGAAGCTCGATATCTCCAAAGCTTTCGACTCGGTACATTGGCCCTTTCTGCTGGAGGTCATGGAGCAGCTAGGTTTTGGCGCCAAGTGGAGATCATGGGTGTGTGGAATCCTAGCTACGTCCACTACATGCATCATGGTGAATGGTGACGCGGGTGCAACTATATACAACTGCAAGGGCTTGCGGCAGGGCGATCCCGTCTCACCAATGCTTTTCATCCTCATTATGGAGCCACTGCACCGACTCTTTGAGTGGGCTACCCAGCGTGGGTTCTTACAGCCGTTGGCGGCATATGGGTTGAAGAAGAGGATCTCAATTTTTGCGGATGATGTCGTCCTGTTTACCAAACCGGAGCCTATGGATCTCGCTATCTGCAAGTGCATTTTTGACCTATTTGGAGAGGCTTCGGGTCTACACATTAACATGAGCAAATCGGCTGCGCTGCCGATACGATGTTCGGAGCAGAGCATTGCTTTTGCGAGTCAGCAGCTGGGGTGTCCAGTTGGATCTTTCCCTGTGAAGTATCTTGGGTTGCCCCTGTCTCTAAGGAAACAATCTGTGGCTCAGCTTCAGTACCTGGTAGATCAGATGGCAAACTGCTTGCCAAGGTGGAAGGCGGCCCTCATGCCGAAGAGCGGTAGGCTTACTTTGGTGCTTTCGGTACTGTGTGCAATGCCCATCCATGCGATGATGGCTTTGGACCTTCCTGTCAAAACCCTGACGGCCATGAACAAGATTTGTCGAGGTTTTCTTTGGTGCCGGAGAGCGGAAGCTAATGGAGGAAACTGTGCGGTCGCTTGGGAGACTGTTTGTACCCCAAAATGGGCAGGAGGGCTAGGTGTCCCTAACTTGAGGTGGATGAACATGGCCATGCAGGCCAAATGGCCATGGTTGCAGAGGACGGATAGGAGTAGACCTTGGAGTGAATTCAAAATCAAAGTTCCATCTGAGGCGATGCAAATCTTTCAAGCGGCTACTAGGTGCAGGGCAAGCAACAGGCTGAATACCTTATTTTGGGAAGATCGATGGCTTGACGGGATGAGGATCCAGGAGCTTGCGCCGGCGGTATATGACTTGGTGCCGTGCCAGATCAGGCAGACGTGTATGCTTGGCCAGGTGGGGATGGACGGGTCCTGGGCAGCTTGCCTTGGTCCCAACATAACTATGGTGGCATTGCAACAGTTCCTACAGCTATGGCAGCGGGTTCAGGCGTGGGAACCGGTGGAGAGTGTCCCGGACAGGATAGTTTGGTCTTGGGAGCCGACGGGACAATTCTCTGTCAGATCTGTGTACGCGGCGAAGTTCTGGGGAAGGGAGGTCATTCCCTCCGCGGAGTTAACGTGGAAATCGCGAGCCCCGTCTCAATGCAAATTCTTCACGTGGCTGGCCCTGCGGAACAGATGTTGGACGTCGGGCCGGCTAGCTAGGAGGGGGCTGCCGCATCAGGACAAATGCCCTTTGTGTGACCAAGAGGAGGAAACCATTGATCATGTGTTGCTAACATGCGTCTTCACTCGAGAGATTTGGGTGGCGATTTGTACGGCTCTGGGAAAGCCAGAGTGGGCACCATCTACGCAGGATGCTGTTAAGCTGTGGGTTTGTGACAAGCAACCGGCTGCCAATGTGGTAAGGAAAGATCTGCACGCTATACTGCTTCTCACGTTGTGGGAGTTGTGGAAGCACAGAAACGCAATTGTCTTCGATGGTGCTTCGCCATCAGCTAACCAACTTATCAAGAGAATTGTGAACGAGGGTAGGAGCTGGTCGATGGCAGGGCTCTTCAGAGGTAATGTAGAGGCTGTGTTTGCAGGCTTAGCTAGGTGGACGAGTGGGGAGTAGTAGTCTTGTTAGCGTGCGCTATCGTGCGTGAGGTGGAGTTGTGCATGGTGTAACGTTCTCACCTTTGTAAATGACTGGTTGAGGCTTTCTATGCCTTTCCTTCTTTAATATATGATATGCACACTCGTGCATATTCGAGAAAAAAATATGAGTGTTACAAGAGTTGATCTACCACGAGACCGTAATGGCTAAACCCTAGAAGTCTAACCTGTATGACTATGGTAATGAGTATATCCTTTCCGGACTAACCCCTCCGGTTTATATAGACACGATGGGATCTAGGGTTTACATAGAGTCGGTTACATAAGAAGGAATCTTCATAGTCAGTCGCCAAGCTTGCCTTCCATGCCAAGGAGAGTCCAATCCGGACACAGGTACGGTCTTCGGCCTTCATGTCTTCACAGCCCATCAGTCCGGCCCATGGATAACAGGCCGGACGCCCGAGGACCCCTTAGTCCCGGACTCCCTCAGTATCCCCTGAACCTGGCTTCAATGATGAGGAGTCCGGCGCGCAGATTGTCCTCGGCATTGCAAGGAGGGTTCCCCCTTCCGAACTCCCAGTTGATCTTTAGATGTGATGATTGTATCCGAACTTGTATACACAACCACAGAGGACATAATATTTTACGAGTTCAACCCATCAACCACTTTTTGGTAATATGACACCATGCCTACCGGGCCACTACTTGCGAACCGTTTTAGCCGGCCCGTCGCCCCACGTCCCAAGATGTGGCTTTATTGGCGCGTCTTATCCAAACGGAGATCGTGCCTCCCTTTTTTAAGGGATTCCTGTCGACCCGGGCGTGGGTAACCCAACCGTCGCTGGGGTACAACTCCTTGGAAACAAGCAAGTTTTTGAGACCCAAAAGGAGACGTTTGATATTTGCAGCCTTTATATAAGGGTACATACCCGTCTTTTTCTTCTACGCTTGCCTCTTCCTCGACCCCTGCAACCCCGAGTTCCAACTCCCGGGTTTCTGTCGCCACAAGCCCCAATCATGTCCGGATCCAGCCGTCAAGGCCGGTGGGTAGCTTCTTTTATCATCGAGGAAGATATCGCAAAGCTTCAGGCGGCGAGATACCTGACTGCAGAAATCTGTCACCGGCTTCCTGCCGAGGGGCAGGTTATTCCCACCCCCAGATCCGGCGAGAGGGTCGTGTTCGTGTCCCACTTCCTCCGCGGGTTAGGGTTTGCACTTAACCCCTTCGTCCGAGGGCTCGTGTTCTATTACGGACTAGATTTTCACGATCTGGCCCCGGACTCTATTCTTCTTATCTCGGCGTTCATCATCACATGCGAAGCCTTCCTCCGAACTACTCCACACTTCGGCTTGTGGCTCAAGACCTTCGATGTGAAGCCGCAAGTGGTAGAGGGAGAGCAGGCCAAGTGCGGCGGCGCTACAGTGAGCAAGCTTGCTAGCGTCGTTTGGCTGGAAGGATCCTTCGTCAAGTCTTCCGATCCGTGGCAGAAGGGGTGGTTCTACATTATCGAGCCCCGCAACTCCAAGTGGGCAACTGCGCCCGCATTTCGATCCAGCCCCCCAACTCAGCTTGCGTCATGGATTAACAAGGGGCTAGATTGGGATCAACGAATGATGTGCGAACTCTGCAGAGTCGCATCCGAAGCCTCATTGAGAGGGACATTGACATAGCCAACGTCGTTCAAGTAATACTAGTTCATCGGACCCTGTCGTGCCAGCGACGGCCTCTCCGCCTATGGGAGTTCAATCCAAAAGGGCCGCAGACTCTTCAGCATTTCTTTGGCACAACGCACGAAGGAATGTGGAGATTATTCTTCGGGAAACGAAGGCAATGGCCAGACACCACCGAAGATGTCGGCCTAGACTATAACCATCTGGATACTCCGGTAAGTACCCGTTTACCGAATACCTTATAGTCAGATACCCAGTGGCGAGATACCAATAGTATTTTCCTTTTTCAAGGCTGGATAAAGAAGGTGGAACTTATTAGGTGTCCGGATCCCCTTCCCGAAGACTCAACCACTCCTGTGTTAACAAGGATGTTGGCCTCGGCGCCATACCAGGCACCGGCAGGGGAGGGCGAGAAGGCCCAACATGACCTTGGTTCCGGAGGTAAGTCGGACACTGAGTCTGGAGAAATCGACCTTTCCTCGCCCGAAGACGGAGGCGAAAAAGGACCCAGTATCCCTTCTCCAAGCAGGAGAAAAAGGGCCGCCTCTGAAGATTGGGAGGGGCGGTCTGCCAAGAAGGGCAAGATGCCACCGTCGAGCGCCCTGGGTTTGGAAAGTGACGCCGTTGAATAGCTCCAACAAGGGGACAAGCCCTCGGCCAAACCGTAAGAGAATCCAGAGTAATCTGATAGCGTCCCGCTCCATTGCTGTTACCGAAGATATACGTAACGCATTCATGCATTTTTACAGGCTGACACCGAGTTTTTCTGGGCGATCCTCTTCTTCGGGGAGTCTCCTCCCAGAGATGATGGAGAGTGAGACGCCTCCTCCAACCTCCTCGCCCAACAAGGCGGATGACTCTGAAGTGTCATCGCGGAGGGTCCCTTTTGACCAACAAGTTACGCAGGGGAAAGAAGAGGCAGTACCCGAAGGTGGCGCACCGACCATCCGGGATTACGGGGCTGATGATAACAAAGGTCCCGGACTGACTGGTTCGCAGCCGATAGTGATTCCGGAGATGGGTGAAAAGATTCCTTCAAAGGATGGTTGTGCTCCTAGAGCAGCTTTAGGAAACCCGGAGACTCCGGATAAACTGCGGGACATGTTGCGGAAAGCATCTGTCTCGAGGGAACAGCGTACCTTGATGGGTACAGTGATTGAGAAGATTTCATCCGCGAAGAGCGGATTAAATGAAGCCTTCATGAGCCTACTGAAGGGCTTCGAGGTTTGTGACATAATGTTTTCAGCTACGTTTCATTTGCAAAGATGCGCCTGTGTATAGGTAGTAGCCCCTGATACTCGGGTTGGCTTCCACTAGGAAGCAAACGGAGGATCTAAAATGATCGTTTGTGGACTAACCTGATGAAGTTTGAACAGAGGCTGCTCCCCCCTTGGCCACTTCCCGGACTATGGAGATTGCCGATTTGCAGCGGAAGCTTGATGTGGCAGGGGATGATCTTGCTTTAATAAATATGCATCTGGACGAGTCGCAAGGTATGTATTTGGGGCAATCCTCATACATTTTTTGTGGTATAATCGTGATGCTGAGATTTGGATGCAGATGGTGTTGCCGCCGTTGAAGTTCTTCGAGCGGAGCTGGCCCGGGCCAAGGAGCAGGCCCGGCATAGCAATGCTGCTGCCAAAAAGGCATCGGCTGAATTAAAAGCCGAACAAGCTGCACGGCGCTAGGATGAGGAGAAGATATCCACGATGATGTTCGAACTGGAGAATGCTACCGGCCACTGTGAATTTCTAGAGAAAGAGAGTAAAGCCTTAACGACTGATCTGGACAAGGCCTTACAAGAGGTCAGGGTGTTGGAAATATGCCCTAGAGGCAATAATAAAATGGTTATTATTGTATTTCCTTGTTCATGATAATTGTCTATTGTTCATGATATAATTGTATTAACTGGAAACCGTAATACATGTGTGAATACATAGACCACAACATGTCCCCAGTAAGCCTCTAGTTGACTAGCTCGTTGATCAATAGATGGTTATGGTTTCCTGACCATGGACATTGGATGTCATTGATAACAGGATCACATCATTAGGAGAATGATGTGAAGGACAAGACCCAATCCTAAGCATAGCACAAGATCATGTAGTTCGTTTTCTAAGAGCTTTTGTAATGTCAAGTATCATTTCCTTAGACCATGAGATTGTGCAACTCCCGGATACCGTAGGAATGCTTTGGGTGTACCAAACGTCACAACATAACTGGGTGGCTATAAAGGTGCACTACAGGTATCTCCGAAAGTGTCTGTTGGGTTGGCACGAATCGAGACTGGGATTTGACACTCCGTATGATGGAGAGGTATCTCTAGGCCCACTTGGTAATGCATCATCATAATGAGCTCAATGTGACTAAGGAGTTAGCCACGGGATCATGCGTTATGAAACGAGTAAAGTGACTTGCCGGTAACGAGATTGAACAAGGTATTGGGATACCGACGATCGAATCTCGGGCAAGTAACATACCGATTGACAAAGGGAATTGTATACAGAATTGATTGACTCCTCGACATCGTGGTTCATCCGATGAGATCATCGTGGAACATGTGGGAGCCAATATGGGTATCCAGATCCCGCTATTGGTTATTGGCCGGAGAGATGTCTCGATCATGTTTGCATGGTTCCTGAACCCGTAGGGTCTACACACTTAAGGTTCGGTGACACTAGAGTTGTTATGGGAAATAGTATGTGGTTATCGAAGGTTGTTCGGAGTCCCATATGAGATCCTAGATGTGACGAGGAGTTCCGAAATGGTTCAAAGGTGAAGATCGATATATTGGACGAAGGGTATTGGAGTCCGGAATTGTTCTGGGGGTACCGGGGGACGACCAGCGTGTCCGAGAGGGGTTTCGGAGGCCCCGTCAAGTGTCGGGGGGCCTTATGGGCCAAGGGGAAGGGGCACACCAGCCCACTAAGGGGTTGTGCGCCCCTCGCACCCCATCTCACGTAACCAGGAGAGGTGGGGGCACCTCCCCTAGGGCAGCCTCCCCTCCTGGTTTGGGGGGCAAGTCTCCTAGGGGTGGGGGCGCCCAAAACGCATCTAGGATTCCCTCCCTGGCCGCCGCCCCTCCCCTAGATGGGATCTGAAGGGGCCGGCCCCCTCTCCCCTTCTCCTTGAAAGTGCTAGTGATCGACTAGAGGGGGGGTGAATAGGCGATTTTTATGGAAGTCTTCTAAACAGGGAAGTTTTGAAGACAAACGATAGAAGTAAACCTATTACCACGCAGCGGAAGGTAGACTACACTAGGCAAACCTTAGTCAGGTAATCAACAAAGTGAAAGCACAATGACTAATAGCAGCTAGGTAGTAGGGATGAGGTAGGAAGATATTGTGAAGCCAATCAGAACAAGCAGTCACTCAGTGACGACAAAAGATAATGCAATCACACAATGACTTCACAAGCACCAACAGTAAGTAAAGGGAAGGGATGGATGAAACCAGTGACTCGTTGAAGACAATGATTTGTTGGACCAGTTCCAGTTGCTGTGACAACTGTACATCTGGTTAGGGCGGCTAGGTATTTAAACCTGAGGACACACAGTCCCGGACACCCAGTCCTGAACACGCAGCTCAGAACCCTTAGTCCTCACCGTGTATTCCCCTTGGAGCTAAGGTCACGCAGGACTCCGCCCAATCACTCCTGGTAAGTCTTCAGGTAGACTCCAAACCTTCCAGACTTCGTTCACCGGCGATCCACAATGACCTTGGATGCTTCAGAACATGACGCCTAAAACTGGCTGGAGGATTCAACAGTCCTCAAGTGTTAATAAGTCCTCAGATCACACAGACAAAGAAGACTTAAGTGATGCCTAACACTCTTGGCTCTGGGTGGTTAGGGCTTATCCTCGCAAGGAATTCTCTTCTCAAAGGCTTCGAGGTGGTTGCCTCTCAACGACAAAAGCCGTATTCTGAATCTGAGCAGCCAACCGTTTATGGTTGTAGGGGGAGGGCTATTTATAGCCACTTGGCAACCCGACCTGATTTGGTCCGAAATGACCCTGGGTCCACTAAGGAACTGACACGTGTTCCAATAGTGAGAATTTCAAACTCACACGCCAAACTTTACTTGGGCTACAAGCAGCTGACTTGTCGACCTCTGGACAAGATTCGCTCCTCATAGTCTTCACTCGAAGACATAGGTTTTGTTAAGCATCAACTCAGTCATTCTGACTGGTTCTCTTGGACCCCACTTAACAGTACGGTGGTTCCTATGACTCAACACAGAAGAAAAAGATCTACGAAAGATCTAAGTCTTCGAGCTCCATAGGCTTCATGTGGTGTCTTCTCTTGTCATAGTCTTCAATGTGAATATCTTCATATACCACCTTTGACTTCAATGTCTTCCTACATTTTTAGGGGTCATCTCTGGTAGGAAAACCGAATCAATGAGGGACTTCTACCTGTGTTATCCTGCAATTCTCACAAACACATTAGTCCCTCAACTAGGTTTGTCGTCAATACTCCAAAACCAACTAGGGGTGGCACTAGATGCACTTACAATACCCCCCTTTTTGGTGATTGATGACAAACTAGTTGAAGTTTTCAACGGGGAATATAATATGTGAAATTGTAAAGGATAAGGAATTGTCTTCATAAGTTGTAAGGGCTCCCCCTGAAGATGTGCATATAAGTAATTTGCTTTTGGAATGCAAATGCACATGGCAGGTTGTACTTGTGGAGATCGTCTTCAACTTATGATGAATATTCATCATGCATGAAAAGTATGTGAAGATAATGACATGCATAATGGAAAATGGACGTCTGCAAAATGATCTAAGTGCGGAATTTATCGTCGCACATGTGGAATTTATCATCGCATCACAAAGTAGCAGACGACCATCGAGTTTAAGTGTTACAACTCAAAGAACCAAATGTATCAAAACGAGAGTTGTAAACACTAGGCAAAACATAAAGTAACCGCCCATATGGACCCGCTTGAAGACTATCACACTCATATGCTTCTCCCCCTTTTGTCAGTAAGGACCAAAAAGGTTTGAAGACATAGAGCATCTACTCGTTCCCATGAGTAGTAGGTGAAGTAGCAAGGTCGTCGGTGTTGTTAGGCGGTGCAGACAAGCTCGGGGCAGTGTCGACGCGTGCTGAAGGAGGGGCGATGAAGTAGCATCATCTTCGTCCTCGATCACTCTAGCATTCACAGTTGCCGCAGAGGAAGAGAACTCAGAGTCTTCAAGTGAGGGAGTTCGTCGGAGCACAGCCCTTCGGGGAGGTGTGGAGTCAAACTTGAAACGTTCAGAGAAGCCATCCTCTTGAAGATCATCCTTAGAGCACATAAGCGTCAACCCTTTCCATGTACGCCGACAAGTTTCATGGGAAATAAAGGCATTCTTGGTGGCAAGGTTGTGAATGCGGTTGACATCCACCAAGAGGCTGTGCATTTGGCGCTTTAGCCAGTCATGATGCCTATCCTGTTTCTGATGAAGAGCAACCAGAAGCTCTCGGTCATTGAGAACACGAGATCGCTTCTTGGGCCATTGGGTAATAGTGCTTTCAGTGGCTTCAGTGAGGGCATGATGAGGTGCGCGTGTAGTGCCAGCCAGAGGATAAACACGAGTGACTGCTTCAACTCCTTCAATGTTCTGAGAGAAACTTTGATGCTCCACATTCTGAAGACTAAGAGGCTCCTTGGCAGGCTCTGGATAGAGGGCTTCAACGGACATATCAACGTCAGGCATAAAGATCCGATGATTGCGAGCAGAGGGCTGATATGAGATAGCTGAGTGGAGTTTGATCAGCCGCATTATCCATGGAGCGTAGAACTTCAAGCCAAAAGATCAGATCCTGAAGCAGCAAGTTGGCGGATGAAGAAGTCTTGTGCATTGAAGCATTTGCCGTGAAGAATATAGAAGACCAAAGTCTTCATTGCACCTTCCAGCTTTGCATATGGGGAATGTCCTTTGATGGGCCAGAGAGTTCGCCTTAAAATGTGATAGATGGTCCTTGGCAGATACTCCAGGTCTTCAACAAGGAACTCCTTAGGATATGCAGCGTCTTGTGGCAAAGGCTTCATCATACTGAGCATCTGACTCATGTTCGGTTCAGGCTTCTGAAAGATGCTCTCCATAGCTTCACTGTGAAGTTGAACATCCAGGTTCATAGAGATCTCCAGGAGTGGGCAGACCAGTGAGCTCAATGATATCAAAGGCTTTGGCTTCGTGATGAACATTTCCTGTCATCCACTCAAGGACCCAAGTCTTCGGATCTCTGTTGTAACCACGTATGTGAAGTGTGGCATAAAATTGGAGCAGCAACTCTTCGTTCCAGTGCTCTTGGTCGGTGACGAAAGGCAACAATCCAACCTCTTTGAAGCAGTCCAGAGCTTCTTCCAAGCAGGGCAGACCAGCTATTGCTTCGGTGTCAAGACGCATATGTGGGAAGATGCGACCTTGATTGTACAGAATGCAGGAGTAATAGCTTCGCTGCGGATAGCTCCAGAACCGATCAGAAGATATTCGTTCCCTTGAGTAGGGGTTCTTGGAGCTATTGAAGAAGGTGTTGTCTGCTTTGAAGCCTGTTGACATTGAAGGATCCAGGTGCTGATGCAGGACCTGGAAACCTGGGCAACCTTGGCATTGGCTTCTGTACCTGAGGCCTATGCTCAATGTGATAGTCAAACTGAGGACCAGCAGCAGGCGCAGGAACAGAAGCAGTAGCATCATTGGCTTCGCTGGCTTCTGGTTCTTGGGTTGGTGTAGGCTCCACACTTGCTTCAGCCATGATAGCGTCAGTGGCTTCACTGGTGTTGGTGGTGGCAGCCTCAAGATTTTCTGCCTCCACTTGATGAGCTGGAGGGTCGGGCACAAGCACGTTCTCCTCGAGAACAGCTTTGTCAGTAGTTGGGGGAGTGGGGACACGTTCTTCTTCTTGGGTGTCATCGGCTGATGCAGCCGGAATGTCTTCAACATCTTTAGCTTCAGATTCAGAGACTGGAGGCCTTGGTCCTTTGCGAAGCCTGCGTAACGCTGGCGACGCCTTTGGAGATGGAGTTGGCTAGGCCTCAAAGTCATCTTCTTCTTCTTGCCGGGGTGGTGTGACTTGTTGTTGTGGGTGATCAGCCATGATGCATCCTGAGCAATTGGCGTCAGAGGACGACCAATGCTGATGAGTTCGCTGTGCGTAAGCACAGGCGATGATACCTGTTGGTGCTCGATCTGAGGAAGAACTGCATCATCTGCAACATGGTCATGGTGACCAATGTCTTCAACAGCAGTGGGATCAGCTGCTGGAATGTCTTCAGCTTCATGAGCCTCTGTGAAAGCAGGCTCATGGACAGTCAGTTGGCGCTCTTGATGTTCAGCGGCAGGGCGAACCATGGAGATAGGTTCAACAATTAAGGGCTCTGTGGGAGCAGCCCGTTCCTTCTTGGTGTTCCGCTTCTTCTTGGAGGGAGCAGCAGCAGAGGCTTCAGGATGTTTCCTCTTTCTGGCTTCAGCCTCAGCAGTCCTCGTCTTCTTCAGTTCTGAAGCGGTAGACCTGGCTTTTGGCTTCGAGCCAGTCATGCTGGTTGGGAAGACAATGGGATGTTCTTCCTGCCTTGGTGCGTCGGGTTCGGCCATAGCGGGCTTCTTCTTCTGCTTTGCAGCCATCCTGGGGTCGATGCCAGGACGCCCAAGGGCCTTGTGCTTCTCAGCCTCATTGTAGGCTTGCACACACTTGTCAGCCAGGCTCTTCATGCGCTCATGAGAACCTTGAGCTTCTTCACGCTTCTTGAGAAAGGCTTCTTTGAGCTCGTGCAGCATGATCTTGAAGTTCATGACCTCTTGCATGCTAAGCTTGGCCATATGCTTCTTGAACTGAGCTTTCTCAAAGTCAATCTTCTGTTTCAGTTCAACAATGCGCTGGGCTATAGCTAACTCTGAAGCAATGGCGCCATGGAAGGCAACACTGAGGCCAATGGGAAGTGTTGGAAATATGCCCTAAGAGGCAATAATAAAAGCATTATTATTATATTTCTTTGTTCATGATAATTGTCTTTATTCATGCTATAACTGTATTATCCGGAAATCGTAATACACGTGTGAATACATAGACCATAATATGTCCCTAGTAAGCCTCTAGTTGACTAGCTCGTTGATCAACAGATAGTCATGATTTCCTGGCTATGGACATTGGATGTCATTGATAACGGGATCACATCATTAGGAGAATGATGTGATGGACAAGACCTAATCCTAAGCATAGCACAAGATCGTGTAGTTCGTTTGCTAGAGCTTTTCCAATGTCAAGTATCTTTTCCTTTGACCATGAGATCGTGTAACTCCCGGATACCGTAAGAGTGCTTTGGGTGTATCAAACGTCACAACGTAACTGGGTGACTATAAAGGTGCACTACAGGTATCTCCGAAAGTGTCTGTTGGGTTGACACGGATCGAGACTGGGATTTGTCACTCCATATAACGGAGAGGTATCACTGGGCCCACTCGGTAATGCATCATCATTATGAGCTCAAGGTGACCAAGTGGTTGATCACGGGATCATGCATTACGGTACGAGTAAAGTGACTTGCCGGTAACGAGATTGAACAAGGTATTGGGATACCGACGATCGAGTCTCGGGCAAGTAACATACCGATTGACAAAGGGAATTGTATACGGGGTTGATTAATCCTCGACATCGTGGTTCATCCGATGAGATCATCGTGGAGCATGTGGGAGCCATCATGGGTATCCAGATCCCGCTGTTGGTTATTGACCGGAGAGTCGTCTCGGTCATGTCTGCTTGTCTCCCGAACCCGGTAGGGTCTACACACTTAAGGTTCGGTGACGCTAGGGTTGTGAAGATATGTATATGCAGTAACCCGAATGTTGTTCGGAGTCCCGGATGAGATCCCGGACGTCACGAGGAGTTCCGGAATGGTCCGGAGGTAAAGAATTATATATAGGAAGTGCTGTTTCGGCCATCGGGACAAGTTTCGGGGTTATCGGTATTGTACCGGGACCACCGGAGGGGTCCCGGGGGCCCACCGGGTGGGGCCACCTGTCCCAGGGGGCCACATGGGCTGTAGGGGGTGCGCCTTGGCCTATATGGGCCAAGGGAACCAGCCCCTATAGGCCCATGCGCCTAGGGTTTCCATGGGGAAGGAGTCCCACTAGTGGAAGGCACCCCTGAGTGCCTTGGGGGGGAGGGAAACCTCCCCTGGCCGCCGCACCTAGGAGATTGGATCTCCTAGGCTGCGCCCCCCCCCCCCCCTTGGCCCTCCTATATATAGTTGAGGAGAGGGAGGACTTCATACCTCAGCCTTGGCGCCTCCCTCTCTCCCCGTTACGTCTCTCTCTCGTAGTATAGGCGAAGCCCTGCTACTGTGACGCCCTGCATCCACCACCACGCCGTCGTGCTGCTGGATCTTCATCAACCTCTCTTCCCCCCTTGCTAGATCAAGAAAGGAGGAGACGTTATCCGTTCCATACGTGTGTTGAACGCGGAGGCACCGTCCATTCGGTGCTAAGATCATCGGTGATTTGGATCACGTCGTGTTCGACTACATCATCCCCGTTCTTTGAACGCTTCCGCTCGCGATCTACAAGGTACGGAGATGCATCTAATCACTCGTTGCTATATGAACTCCTAGATGGATCTTGGTGAAACGAGTAGGAAAATTTTTGTTTTCTGCAACGTTCCCCAACAGTGGTATCAGAGCTAGGTCTATGCGTAGTTCTCTTGCACGAGTAGAACACAAAGTAGTTGTGGGCGTTGATTTTTTTCAATATGCTTGCCGTTACTAGTCCTATCTTGATTCGGCGGCATCGTGGGATGAAGCGGCCCGGACCGACCTTACACGTACTCTTATGTGAGACAGGTTCCACCGACTGACATGCACTAGTTGCATAAGGTGGCTAGCGGGTGTCTGTCTCTCCTACTTTAGTCGGATCGGATTCGATGAAAAGGGTCCTTATGAAGGGTAAATAGCAATTGGCATATCACGTTGTGGTCTTTGCGTAGGTAAGAAACGTTCTTGCTAGAAACCCATAGCAGCCACGTAAAACATGCAAACAACAATTAGAGGACGTCTAACTTGTTTTTGCAGGGTATGCTATGTGATGTGATATGGCCAAAAGGATGTGATGAATGATATATGTGATGTATGAGATTGAACATGTTCTTGTAATAGGAATCACGACTTACATGTCGATGAGTATGACGGTGACAGGATGATCATGGAGCCCCAAGATGGAGATCAAAGGAGCTATGTGATATTGGCCATATCATGTCACTATTATTATTTGATTGCATGTGATGTTTATCATGTTTTGCATCTTGTTTACTTAAAACAACGGTAGTAAATAATGTGATCCCTTACAACAATTTCAAGAAGTGTTCTCCCCTAACTGTGCACCGTTGCTATAGTTCATCGTTTCGAAGCACGCCGTGATGATCGGGTGTGATAGGTCCTTACGTTCACATACAACGGGTGTAAGACAGTTTTACACATGCAAAAACTCTTAGGGTTAACTTGACGAGCCTAGCATGTACAGACATGGCCTCGGAACACAGAAGACCGAAAGGTCGAGCATGAGTCGTATAGAAGATACGATCAACATGAAGATGTTCACCGACGTTGACTAGTCCGTCTCACGTGATGATCGGACACGGTCTAGTTCACTCGGATCATGTAATACTTAGATGACTAGAGGGATGTCTAATCTGAGTGGGAGTTCATTAATAATTTGATTAGATGAACTTAATTATCATGAACTTAGTCTAAAATCTTTACAATATGTCCTGTAGATCAAATGGCCAACGTTGTATTCAATTTCAATGCGTTCCTAGAGAAAACCAAGCTGAAAGACGATGGCAGCAACTATACGGACTGGGTCCGGAACCTGAGGATCATCCTCATAGCTGCCAAGAAAGATTATGTCCTACAAGCACCGCTAGGTGATCCACCCGTCCCACAGAACCAAGACGCTATGAACGCTTGGCAGACACGTACTGATGACTACTCCCTCGTTCAGTGCGGCATGCTTTACAGCTTAGAGCCGGGGCTCCAAAAGCGTTTTGAGAGACATGGAGCATATGAGATGTTCGAAGAGCTGAAAATGGTTTTTCAAGCTCATGCCCGGATCGAGAGATATGAAGTCTTCGATAAGTTCTTCAGCTGTAAGATGGAGGAAAATAGTTTTGTCAGTGAGCACATACTCACTATGTCTGGGTTACATAACCGCTTGACTCAGTTGGGAGTTAATCTCCCGGATGACGTGGTCATTGACAGAATCCTCCAGTCGCTTCCACCAAGCTACAAGAGCTTTGTGATGAACTTCAATATGCAGGGGATGGAAAAGACCATTCCTGAAGTATTTGCAATGCTGAAATCAGCAGAGGTAGAAGTCAAGAAGGAACATCAAGTGTTGATGGTCAATGAAACCACTAAGTTCAAGAAGGGCAAGGGTAAAAAGAACTTTGAGAAGGACGGCAAGGAAGTTGCCGCGCCCGGCAAGCAAGCTGCTGGGAAGAAGAAGTCAAAGTATGGACCCAAGCCTGAGACGGAGTGCTTTTATTGCAAAGGGAAGGGTCACTGGAAGCGGAACTGCCCCAAATACTTAGCGGACAAGAAGGCCGGCAAAACAAAAGGTATATGTGATATACATGTAATTGATGTGTACCTTACCAGTACTCGTAGTAACTCTTGGGTATTTGATACCGGTGCCGTTGCTCATATTTGTAACTCACAGCAGGAGCTGCAGAATAAACAGAGACTGGTAAAGGACGAGGTGACGATGCACGTCGGGAATGGTTCCAAGGTTGATGTGATCGCCGTCGGCACGCTACCTCTACATTTACCTATGGGATTAGTTATAAACCTCAATAATTGTTATTTAGTGCCAAGTTTGAGCATGAACATTGTATCAGGATCTCGTTTAATACGAGATGGCTACTCATTTAAATCTGAGAATAATGGTTGTTCTATTTATATGAGAGATATGTTTTATGGTCATGCTCCGATGGTCAATGGTTTATTCTTAATGAATCTCGAACGTAATATTACACATATTCATAGTGTGAATACCAAAAGATGTAAAGTTGATAACGATAGTCCCACATACTTGTGGCACTGCCGCCTTGGTCACATAGGTGTCAAACGCATGAAGAAGCTCCATGTAGATGGACTTTTAGAGTCTCTTGATTATGAATCATTTGACACGTGCGAACCATGCCTCATGGGTAAAATGACCAAGACTCCGTTCTCAGGAACAATGGAGCGAGCAACCAACTTATTGGAAATCATACATACTGATGTGTGCGGTCCAATGAGTGTTGAGGCTCGCGGTGGCTATCGTTATGTTCTCACCCTCACTGATGACTTGAGTAGATATGGGTATGTCTACTTAATGAAACACAAGTCTGAAACCTTTGAAAAGTTCAAGGAATTTCAGAGTGAGGTTGAAAATCAACGTGACAGGAAAATCAAGTTTCTACAATCAGATCGTGGAGGAGAATACTTGAGTCACGAATTTGGCACACACTTAAGAAAATGTGGAATAGTTTCAAAACTCACGCCGCCTGGAACACCTCAGCGTAACGGTGTGTCCGAACGTCGTAATCGCACTCTATTAGATATGGTGCGATCTATGATGTCTCTTACCGATTTACCGCTATCTTTTTGGGGCTATGCTTTAGAGACTGCCGCATTCACTTTAAATAGGGCTCCGTCGAAATCCGTTGAGACGACACCGTATGAATTATGGTTTGGGAAGAAACCTAAGCTGTCGTTTCTAAAAGTTTGGGGATGCGATGCTTATGTCAAGAAACTTCAACCTGAAAAGCTCGAACCCAAGTCGGAAAAATGCGTCTTCATAGGATACCCTAAAGAAACTATTGGGTATACCTTCTACCTAAGATCCGAAGGCAAGATCTTTGTTGCCAAAGACGGACTCTTTCTAGAGAAAGAATTTCTCTCGAAAGAAGTAAGTGGGAGGAAAGTAGAACTTGATGAAGTATTGCCTCTTGAACCGGAAAATGGCGCAACTCAAGAAAATGTTCCTAAGGTGCCTGCACCGACTAGAGAGGAAGTTAATGATAATGATCAAGATACTTCTGATCAAGCTCCTACTGAAATTCGAAGGTCCACAAGGACACATTCCGCACCAGAGTGGTACGGCAACCCTGTCTTGGAAATCATGTTGTTAGACAACGGTGAACCTTCGAACTTGAAGAAGCGATGGCGGGTCCGGATTCCGACAAATGGCTGGAAGCCATGAAATCCGAGATAGGATCCATGTATGAAAACGAAGTATGGACTTTGACTGACTTGCCCGTTGAACGGCGAGCCATAGGAAATAAATGGATCTTTAAGAAGAAGACAGACGTGGATGGTAATGTGACCATCTATAAAGCTAGGCTTGTCGCTAAGGGTTATCGACAAGTTCAAGGGGTTGACTACGATGAGACTTTCTCACCGGTGGCGAAGCTGAAGTCCGTCCGAATCATGTTAGCAATTGCCGCATTCTACGATTATGAAATATGGCAAATGGACGTCAAAACGGCATTCCTTAATGGTTTCCTTAAGGAAGAATTGTATATGATGCAGCCGGAAGGTTTTGTCGATCCTAAGAATGCTGACAAGGTGTGCAAGCTCCAACGCTCGATTTATGGGCTGGTGCAAGCATCTCAGAGTTGGAACATTTGCTTTGATGAGATGATCAAAGCGTTTGGGTTTACGCAGACTTATGGAGAAGCCTGCGTTTACAACAAAGTGAGTGGGAGCTCTGTAGCATTTCTCATACTATATGTAGATGACATAGTTTTGATGGGAAATGATATAGAACTCTTGGACAGCATCAAGGCCTACTTGAATAAGAGTTTTTCAATGAAGGACCTTGGAGAAGCTGCTTATATATTAGGCATCAAGATCTATAGAGATAGATCAAGACGCCTCATAGGTCTTTCACAAAGCACATACCTTGATAAGATTTTGTAGAAATTCAAAATGGATCAGTCCAAGAAAGGGTTCTTGCCTGTTTTGCAAGGTGTGAGATTGAGCTCGGCTCAATGCCCGACCACGACAGAAGATATAGAAGAGATGAGTGTCATCCCCTATGCCTCAGCCATAGGTTCTATTATGTATGCCATGCTGTGTACCAGACCTGATGTAAACCTTGCCGTAAGTTTGGTAGGAAGGTACCAAAGTAATCCCGGCAAGGAACACTGGACAGCGGTCAAGAATATCCTAAAGTACCTAAAAAGGACTAAGGAAATGTTTCTCGTTTATGGAGGTGACAAAGAGCTCGTCGTAAAGGGTTACGTCGACGCTAGCTTCGACACAGATCTGGATGACTCTAAGTCACAAACCGGATACGTGTATATGTTGAATGGTGGAGCAGTGAGGTGGTGCAGCTGCAAGCAGAGCATCGTGGCGGGATCTACATGTGAAGCGGAGTACATGGCAGCCTCGGAGGCAGCACATGAAGCAATATGGGTGAAGGAGTTCATCACCGACCTAGGAGTCATACCCAATGCGTCGGGGCCAATCAAACTCTTTTGTGACAACACTGGAGCTATTGCACTTGCCAAGGAGCCCAGGTTTTACAAGAAGACAAGGCACATAAAGCGTCGCTTCAACTCCATTTGTGAAAATGTTCAAAATGGAGACATAGAGATTTGTAAAGTACATACGGACCTGAATATAGCAGATCCGTTGACTAAACCTCTCCCTAGGGCAAAACATGATCAACACCAGAATTCCATGGGTGTTCGATTCATCACAATGTAACTAGATTATTGACTCTAGTGCAAGTGGGAGACTGTTGGAAATATGCCCTAGAGGCAATAATAAAAGCATCATTATTATATTTCTTTGTTCATGATAATTGTCTTTATTCATGCTATAACTGTATTATCCGGAAATCGTAATACACGTGTGAATACATAGACCATAATATGTCCCTAGTAAGCCTCTAGTTGACTAGCTCGTTGATCAACAGATAGTCATGATTTCCTGGCTATGGACATTGGATGTCATTGATAATGGGATCACATCATTAGGAGAATGATGTGATGGACAAGACCTAATCCTAAGCATAGCACAAGATCGTGTAGTTCGTTTGCTAGAGCTTTTCCAATGTCAAGTATCTTTTCCTTTGACCATGAGATCGTGTAACTCCCGGATACCGTAAGAGTGCTTTGGGTGTATCAAACGTCACAACGTAACTGGGTGACTATAAAGGTGCACTACAGGTATTTCCGAAAGTGTCTGTTGGGTTGACACGGATCGAGACTGGGATTTGTCACTCCATATAACGGAGAGGTATCACTGGGCCCACTCGGTAATGCATCATCATTATGAGCTCAAGGTGACCAAGTGGTTGATCACGGGATCATGCATTACGGTACGAGTAAAGTGACTTGCCGGTAACGAGACTGAACAAGGTATTGGGATACCGACGATCGAGTCTCGGGCAAGTAACATACCGATTGACAAAGGGAATTGTATACGGGGTTGATAATCCTCGACATCGTGGTTCATCCGATGAGATCATCGTGGAGCATGTGGGAGCCAACATGGGTATCCAGATCCCGCTGTTGGTTATTGACCGGAGAGTCGTCTCGGTCATGTCTGCTTGTCTCCCGAACCCGTAGGGTCTACACACTTAAGGTTCGGTGACGCTAGGGTTATGAAGATATGTGTATGCAGTAACCCGAATGTTGTTCGGAGTCCCGGATGAGATCCCGGACGTCACGAGGAGTTCCGGAATGGTCCGGAGGTAAAGAATTATATATAGGAAGTGCTGTTTCGGCCATCGGGACAAGTTTCGGGGTTATCGGTATTGTACCGGGACCACCGGAAGGGTCCCGGGGCCCACCGGGTGGGGCCACCTATCCCGGAGGGGCCCATGGGCTGAAGGGAGAAGGGATCCAGCCCCAAGCGGGCAGGGGGGGCCATTCCCCCAGGGGGGGGAGGGAAACTCCTGGCGCCGCACCTAGGAGATTGGATCCCTACTGCGCCCCCTTCCTCCTATTATATAGTTGAGGAGAAGGGAGACTTCATACCTCAGCCTTGGTGCTTCCTCTCTCCCGGTTAATCTCTCTCTCGTAGTACTAGGCGAAGCTGCTACTGTGACGCCCTCTGCATCCACCACCACCCGTCGTGCTGCTGGATCTTCATCAACCTCTCTCCCCCTGCTGGATCAAGAAAGGAGGAGACGTCATCCGTTCCGTAGTGTGTTGGAACGCGGAGCATCCGTCCGTTCGTGCTAAGATCATCGGTGATTTGGATCACGTCGTGTTTCGACTACATCATCCCCGTTCTTTGAACGCTTCCGCTCGCGGATCTACAAGTACGTAAGATGCATCTAATAACTCGTGCTTAGATGAACTCCTAGATGATCTTGGTGAAACGTAGGAAATTTTTGTTTTCTGCAACGTTCCCCAACAGGAAGTTGCAGCTCTTCAAAGCTGATGTTGGGCGTGTCAAACCACTCATCGATGAAGTCATGGATGATTGCCACGTCAAAGAGAGGCAAATTGTTGAAGATTTCTGCTTCTTCTTTGCTCTTGATCAGTTGCTCAAGAGCGTCATCTGCAAGATCTTCATCACTGGACAGATCAATGGCATCGTTGTGCAGAATAGCAGCAGCAGTCAGTTCTTGGCTGGTGTGTGGGAGAGGCATCTTGACTTTCTGGGGCTTGGAGATGCGTGACAGGTCTTCAGACTGCACACTGTCTTCAGGAGGTGTAGTAGCCAGTGGCTTCGCCCGTGAGATTTTTGGTGCTGAGGCAGGCTTTGAAGCTTTAGGCTGCTTCAGTTTCTTTGGCTTCGGCACTGCAGGTGCTTCATCTGATTCAGCGTCATCTGCAGGCTCATCCACGGCTGTCCCTTGAACCACGATATGAGTGATGAGACCTTCCAGGTTGTAGAAGGGCCCAACAAGATTGGGTTCAGCTTCACGGGTCCCATCGGCACGGGGAGCAGAGGGACCAGGGTTGAAGTCTAATCCCAAAGACTTCTTGTTCTGCTTCGCCGAATTCTGGGCAAACTGGAAGTTGCGCTTGAACAGATTGTCGTCACGACACCATAGCAGTGACGATGGGTCAGCATCCGCAGGCTGTGGTCCACGGACCATGCAGGGATAGAAGCCTTGTTCAATGGCTTCATCTCTGGACCTGGGTTGAAGATTTTTGTATAGGATGTCTCCCCATGGTCGCTTGATGGCATTCTTTTCAGCATATTCCTTTGTCACAAATCTGTACTTGAACCACTGTTCTGCCCAATATCGTCGAATCCATTGGATTCGTGTCTTGCGCTGATTGTAATCCTCTTCTGGATCTGTCTTGTACAGTTCTGAGAGGTCATCGGGCAGATCTCTTGATGTCTCACCTCGACGCTTTCTGCCACCCTTCCTTGCTGATTTCTCTGCAGCCATGAACTTTAAACTGAATGGCTTCAATACGTTCAAAGGCTTCAAGGGCTTTCGCTTGCTGGACAAACAGGAACTGGCTTCGGGAGAATTTATGTGATGCTGTAAGAATTCTGCAAATGAATGCAGACTATGAGAACCAAGGGATTCTCCCACGGACATGTACCTGTGACAGCATTAAGGTGCGAGGGAAGGGGAAGAGGTCATATGCATTCTCAGAAGATTTTGAAGATAAATTCAGTTTAGAAGACATTGACCTCATCGTGCGAAGACATTCACTCATAGATAAGGAGTTGGTTCCAGATTTGTACGAATCCACAGATCAGTACAAGTGAGGAATCTAACTACTTTGTGAAGCATAAGTGAACATACTAGGCATAATATGAGATGCAGTATGAAGTGGATCCAACTTGTGTGAACAGAAACTGCTTGTGGTAGAAAGTGACGAATCTATAGGATCAAAGAGGCCGTAAAAAGGAGTTTTATTTACCACACAAGAAACTGCTAGACGGAGTGGAAGAGGAGGCCGAGCAGTTCGATCGTCCGTGCCCTAACTTGGCGACGGAGGACACCTACGGCGACGGCGGAGAAGACGATGTCCGCGGTCGGCGTGAAGACGGCGTCGGAGAGGTGCGGCAGCTAAGCGCTTCGTCGCCGCGTCGTCGAGGGCTAGCGGTGGCGCTAGGGTTCGTGCGAGAGTGGAAGAAAGGATAATGACTGAGGTGAGGCGTGTATTTATAGGGACAGGGACGGCTCAGTGTTATTACACAGGTGCCCCTGGCGATTCACATCTGAGGAACACGTGGCCATCATGCAGCATATCAGAGGTTGTTCCACGTTCCCACGCACGCGGATTGTCGGGTGGTCGTTCCCACTTCTCTGGGTTTCAGGTGAAGGATTAGCATTGAAAAATACGGACTTAATGTTTGTCTCTGTATCTTCCGCTGACAAGGATGCAGAGAAGACATTCGACAGTTTCAATAGAATGCATATGATTTGGAGAGATAGAGTTTGAGATAGAAAGCATAGAGAGGTTAGGGTCCGATCACATTCACTTAGTTCAAAAGATTCAACAAGAAGACATAGCTATAAGTGAATGCTGTAGAGGACAGAACACTAGTATATATATATATATATATCAACATAGTGAAGATAATCATGAAGACATGTTGAGATTGAAGCCAAACCAAATGTGAAGACATAGCAAATGTAACGCCATGAGTGAATACTTCAAACAGAACATTTGGTGGTGGCGTTACCCACCGTATAGGAAGTATTAGACCCGGACACGGCGCACAATTATCGTGGCGCTCCGAAGTCAAATTCCTCATTAATGTATTCACACTTAGAATGTATGTCTTCATTGATTGAAGATATACTTTACTTCGTGTGTTGCACATCTAAGTCATCAATATGCATAAGTGTTAGGATGTGTGCCTGATCACAGGACATTTGAGGATTCCAAGATATTTAGCTCACACCGTAACTTGCAAAATCTCTTCTCATCCAAGGGCTTGGTGAAGATATCTGCCAATTGCTCTTCAGTGTTGACGTGTATGATATCAATATCTTCCTTCACAACATGATCTCTGAGAAAGTGATGACGGATCTCAATGTGCTTTGTCTTCGAGTGCTGAACTGGGTTGTTGGCAATCTTGATGGCGCTTTCGTTGTCGCAGTAGAGTGGTACTTGCTTCAGATGAATGCCATAGTCTTTGAGTGTTTGCTTCATCCACAGAAGCTGAGCGCAGCAAGATCCAGCAGCAATGTATTCAGATTCAGCAGTGGAGAGAGATACACAGTTCTGCTTCTTTGAAGACCAACATACAAGTGATCGTCCCAGAAAATGACATGTGCCTGATGTAGACTTGCGATCCACCTTGTCACCAGCATAATCAGCATCCGAGAATCCAACCAGATCAAACTCTGAGCCCTTTGGATACCATAATCCTAGAGTTGGGGTGTAGCCAAATATCGAAGAATTCGCTTCACAGCTAAGTGATGCGATTCCTTTGGTGCCGCTTGAATCGAGCACACATGCAAACACTAAGCATAATATCTGGCCTAGATGCACATAGATAAAGTAAAGAACCAATCATGGAGCGGTATACCTTTTGATCGAACTCTTTACCATTGTCGTCGGGACCCAGATGATGTTTGGCTGGCATTGGCGTCGTGAAGCCTTTGCAGTCTTGCATACCGAACTTCTTCAGGCAATCTTTGAGATACTTCTCTTGAGATATAAAGATGTCGTTGCGTTGCTGTCGTATTTGAAGACCAAGGAAGAACTTCAGCTCTCCCATCATGGACATCTGATATTGCTCTTGCATCATATATCCAAACTCTTCACTGTATTTCTGATTGGTGCAGCCGAAGATAATGTCATCCACATATATTTGGCACACAAACAGTTCACCATCATATGTCTTTGTGAAGAGAGTGGGGTCGAGGGAACCAGGTTTGAAGACTTTGCTCTTCAGGAAGTATTTGAGTGTGTCATACCAAGCCCGAGGGGCTTGTTTGAGGCCATACAGTGCCTTGTTGAGCTTGTATACCATGTTAGGATGTTTTGGATCTTCAAAGCCAGGCGGTTGTGCAACATACACTTCTTCTTCAATCTTGCCATTGAGAAAAGCGCTCTTCACATCCGTTTGATATAGAAGTATGTTATGATGATTTGCATAGGCCAACAGTACGCGTATGGCTTCAAGTCGAGCCACAGGAGAAAATGTTTCATCGAAGTCAATCCCTTCAACTTGAGTATATCCTTGAGCAACGAGACGAGCTTTGTTTCTGACAACTTGACCATGCTCATCTTGCTTTTTGCGATATATCCATTTGGTGCCTATTATATTGTGCTTCCGAGGATCAGGACGCTTAACCAGTTCCCATACATTATTCAGCTCAAATTGTTGAAGCTCTTCTTGCATAGCTTGAATCCATTCAGGTTCCATGAAGGCTTCTTAGACTTTCTTGGGTTCTGTTATTGAGACGAATGCGAAGTGCCCACAGAAATTTGCTAGCTGTGTTGCCCTTGAACGAGTGAGTGGACCGGGTGCATTGATGCTATCAATTATTCTCTCAATCTGCACTTCATTGGCAGTGCTCTCTTTGTGAGCCGTTAGTCTCATCGAACCGCACATCCACTGTTTCAACCACTTTATAATGAAAGAGGTTGAAGACTCTGTAGGAGTGCGAATCCTTTCCATATCCAAGCATAAAACCTTCATGTGCTTTTGGTGCAAATTTTGAAGTGTGATGTGGATCCTTGATCCAGCACCTGGCACCAAATACTCTGAAGTAACTGACATTTGGCTTCTTGCCAGTAAGGAGCTCATAAGATGTCTTGTTCAGAAGCTTGTGAAGATAAACACGATTGATTGTATGGCATGCAGTATCAATGGCTTCAGGCCAGAATTTTCTTGGAGTCTTGTATTCATCAAGCATCGTTCGGGCCATCTCAATGAGTGTTCTGTTCTTGCGTTCGACGACGCCATTCTGCTGTGGTGTACGGAGCTGAGAATTCATGTGTGATGCCCAAAGTATCAAGATATGTATCAAGGCCAGTGTTCTTGAATTCAGTGCCATTGTCACTTCTGATGTGCTTTATCTTGGCGCCATAGTTGTTCATTGCTCGATTGGCGAAGCGTCTGAAGACATCCTGCACTTCAGTCTTGTAGAGGATTATGTGCACCCAAGTATATCTAGAATAATCATCAACAATGACAAAGCCATAGAGACAAGCAGTAGTAGTAAGAGTTGAGTAATGAGTGGGACCGAAAAGATCCATGTGGAGCAGTTCGAAGGGTCGAGTCATTGTCATGATTGTCTTCGAGGGATGCTTGGCCCTCGTCATCTTTCCTGCTTCACAGGCACCGCATAAGTGATCTTTCTTGAACTTGACGCCCTCGATGCCTATGACATGCTTCTTCTTTGCAAGGGTGTGGCAGGTTCCTCATGCCAGCATGCCCTAGCCTCCGATGCCAGAGCCAGCATTCTGAAGCTTTTGCTAGAAGACATACGGCAAGCTGTGGTCCTGCTGAGAAATCTACCACGTACAAATCATCTTTCCGATACCCTTCAAACACTAGAGACTTGTCAGATTCCATTAGAACAAGGCAACGATATTTTCCAAACATCACAATCATGTTTAAATCGCAAAGCATTGAGACAGACATTAAGTTGAAGCCAAGGGATTCAACAAGCATGACTTTATCCATGTGTTGATCCTTTGAGATTGCAACTCTACCTAGACCCAATACCTTACTTTTACCAGTGTCAGCAAATGTGATGTGACTTTTGTCGGATGGACGTAAGGTTGAGTCCATAAGAAGGCTTCTCTTGCCAGTCATGTGATTGGTACACCCACTATCAATAATCCATTCTGAAGCTGCTGGTGTCGTACCCTATAGTGCAGTTAGGGGGATAGGCTTCACGAAGAGAATTGTGAAGCAAAAACATTTGACGAACCAGTGGGTTATGAAAGCTTAGATCGAGATTTGGACTGATAGGGCGAGTAGCAAGCGATTCAGGAACAAGTACATAATAAGACCATTTGGGCATTTGATCTTGTGCCCTACAAGATGTTTAAGGTCCCCAGCAATAGCGTCAGACGATTTGTTTTGCTGGAGACCTTTCCCTGCAAAAGAGAGTTAAGCTTTCTTAGCCACCCACATCTTCAAGGGTGGCTTAGAAGCAATAGTCTAAGTGCAGCATCTGAGATTTTTGGCTTTTGGAGCCCTAGCAAAAGTCTTGCAGGCGGACAATAGTACTCATAAGAATAAGCAGAATAGTTCTTGGTCTTATGAACATGGCGGTTTGATGAACGCGCTCATATTCATAGGCCTGAGTATGGCTTCCCTGCAAAACATTTGCGTTAGTGCGACCGGTGAGTCCTCTGTCTGTATGAAGCCTTTGGACCGTATGAAGCCTGTGGTCTGGGGTTTGTCTTCTTCACCTGTGGTGTCATGATGACATTCACAGGAAGATTCTCCAAACACCTTTTCGGCACCCAGATCTTCTTCATAGGCGGTCCATTCCTGCAGTTAGTACCAATATACCTGGCAAACACTTCACCATTCTGATTCTTAAACAGTTTATAGTTTGCATCAAAGGATTCATCAATAACAATGGGATTAGCACAAGTGAAGCCAGATAGGGTGGATGGATCCACTGAAGGTTCCTTTGCAGCAACCCATGTGGTTTTGGGGTACTGCTCAGGTTTCCAGTAAGAGCCATCAGCATTCATTTTCCTTTCGAACCCAACACCCTCTTTCCTAGGGTTTCGGTTCAGGATCTGCCTTTTGAGGACATCACATAGTGTCTGATGCCCTTTGAGACTTTTGTACATCCCTGTTTCAAGCAGTGTCTTCAACCTAGCATTCTCATCAGCAATGGCAGTGGTATCCTCAGCAGAGGGGTTAGTTACCACATCAACAGGTGAAGATATTGCAACAGTAGCAGCAGTAGAACATTCAGCAACAGAAGTAGCGTTATCACGCTCAATGCATTTAAGACATGGTGGTTCAAATCCTTCCTGAGCTGAACTGATCTGTTTGGCGCGAAGTGACTCGTTTTCCTTTTGAAGATCTTCATGAGCCGCTCTCAATTTCTCAAGGTCTTGCTTCCTTTGAAGATAATCGTAGGACAGCCTTTCATGAGTTGTTGAGAGCGTTTCATGACGACTTTCAAGTTCCTCATACTTAACGTGAAGATTTTTTATGTCTTCAATTAAGGACTGAGATCGAGTCATTTCAGCGTCTAACAGATCATCGCTTTTGTCTAACAGTTTTTGAATGTGTTCCATAGCTTTCTGTTGTTCAGTTGCAATTTTAGCAAGTGTTTTGTAGCTAGGTTTGGAATCACAATCAGATTCATCGTCACTGGATGTTTGATAGTGAGTAGTGCGTGTGTTTACCTTGGCACCACGTGCCATGAAGCAGTAGGAAGGAGCGGAGTAGTCCTTGTCATTTGCATCGGTGTCGGTGATGAAGTCATTGTCTTCAGTGTTGAAGATGGACTTGGCAACGTATGCTGTAGCCAGACTCGCAACGCCAGAATCGGACTCCTCCTCAGACTCCACCTCCGCCTCCTCAGAAGCAGACTCCTCCTCAGAATCCATTTCCTTGCCAACAAACGCACGTGCCTTGCCAGATGAGCTCTTCTTGTGTGATGAAGACTTTGAGGAAGACTTGGAAGAAGACTTTGAGTATTTCTTCTTCTTCTTGTCGTCAGAGTCATATCTCCTTGCTCTTCTTCTTTCTTGTTGTTCTCATTGTCCCACTGTGGACACTCAGAGATGTAGTGGCCAGGTTTCTTGCACTTGTGACATGTTTCTCTTCTTGTAGTCATGAGCAGAAGCTTCATCATTCCTTGAGCTTGATCATGAAGACTTTCTGAACCCTTTCTTTTTGGTGAATTTTTGGAACTTCTTCACAAGCATAGCAAGCTCCTTTCCAATGTCTTCAGGATCATCAGAACTGTTGTCAGATTCTTCTTCGGGTGAGGAGACAACTTTTGCCTTCAAGGCACGAGTTCGCCCATAGCTGGGACCGTAGATATCTCTTTTCTCAGAAAGCTGAAACTCGTGTGTGTTGAGCCTCTCAAGTATGTCAGACGGATCGAGTGTCTTGAAATCAGGGCGTTCTTGAATCATCAGGGCTAGGGTGTCAAACGAACTGTCAAGTGATCTCAGGAGTGCCTTGACGACTTCATGCTTGGTGATCTTAGTGGCGCCGAGGGCTTGAAGCTCATTTGTGATGTCAGTGAGTCGATCAAACGTGAGCTGGACATTCTCATTGTCATTTCTCTTGAAGCGGTTGAAGAGGTTGCGAAGGACACTGATTCTCTGATCTCTCTGGGTGGAGACGCCTTCGTTGAACTTGGAGAGCCAGTCCCAGACTAGCTTGGAAGTCTCCAACGCACTCACACGGCCATACTGTCTTTGGTCAGATGACCACAGATGATATTCTTGGCAGTAGAGTCCAGTTGAACGAACTTCTTGACATCAGCAACAGTGACACCTTCTCCAGCCTTGGGAACGCCGTTCTTGACGACATACCATAGGTCGACATCAATGGCTTCAAGATGCATGCGCATCTTATTCTTCCAGTAGGGATATTCAGTTCCATCGAAGACGTGGCACGCAGCGGTGTAAGTGCATCTAGTGCCACCCCTAGTTGGTTTTGAGTATTGACGACAAACCTAGTTGAGGGACTAATGTGTTTGTGAGAATTGCAGGAACACAGGTAGAAGTCTCATTGATTCGGTTTTCCTACCAGAGATGACCTAAAAATGTAGGAAGACATTGAAAGTCAAAGGTGGTATAATGAAGATATTCACATTGAAGACTATGAAGAGAAGACACCCACATGAAGCCTATGGAGCTCGAAGACTTAGATCTTTCGTAGATCTTTTTCTTCTGTGTTGAGTCATAGGAACCACCGTACTGTTAAGTGGGTCCAAGAGAACAGTCAGAATGACTGAAGTGATGCTTAAACAAAACCTATGTCTTCGAGTGAAGCCTATGAGAGCGAATCTTGTCCAAGTCGACAAGTCAGCTTGCTTGTAGCCCAAGTAAAGTTGGCGTGTGAGTTTGAAATCTCACTATTGGAACACGTGTCAGTCCTTAGTGACCCAGGGTCATTTCGGACAAATCAGGTCGGGTTGCCAAAGTGGCTATTAAATAGCCCTCCCTACACCATAAAACGGTTGGCTGCTCAGATTCAGAATACGCTTTGTCGTTTGAAGCAACCCACTCGAGCCTTTGAGAGAGAATTCCTTGCGAGGATAAGCCTAACACCAGAGCCAAAGAGATTAGGCATCACTTAAGTCTTCTTGTCTGTGTGCTCTGAAGACTTATACACTTGAGGACTGTGCATCCTCCAGCCGGTTAGGCGTCGCATTCTAAAGCATCCAAGAGACATTGTGGATTGCCGGTGAACGAAGTCTGTGAAGGTTTGGGGGTCTACCTTGAAGACTTACTAGAGTGATTGGGCGAGGTCTGTGTGACCTTAGCTCAAGGGGAATACGGTGAGGACTGGGTGTCCTTGTTTGGGGAACGTAGCAATAATTCAAAAAATTTCTACGTACCACCAAGATCAATCTATGGAGTCATCTAGCAACGAGGGAGGAGTGGATCTACATACCCTTGTAGATCGCGCGCGGAAGCGTTCAAGAGAACGGGGTTGATGGAGTCGTACTCGTCGTGATCCAAATCACCGATGATCCTAGCGCCGAACGGACGGCACCTCCGCGTTCAACACACGTACGGAGCAGCGACGTCTCCTCCTTCTTGATCCAGCAAGGGGGGAGGAGAGGTTGATGGAGATCCAGTAGCACGACGAGGTGGTGGTGGAAGTAGCGGGATTCCAACAGGGCTTCGCCAAGCGTTGCGGGAGGAGGGAGATGTGTCAGGGGAGGGAGAGGGAGGCGCCAGGGCTTAGGTGCGGCTGCCCTCCCTTCCCCCCCCTTATATATAGGGCCAAGGGAGAGGGGGGCGCAGCCTTGGCCCTTCCTCCAAGGAAGGGTGCGGCCAGGGAGGAGTCCATCCTCCCCAAGGCACCTAGGAGGTGCCTTCCCCCTTTAGGACTCTTCCTTTCCCTTATCTCTTGGCGCATGGGCCTCTTGGGGCTGGTGTCCTTGGCCCATATAGGCCAAGGGCACACCCCTACAGCCCATGTGGCCCCCGGGGCAGGTGGACCCCTTGGTGGACCCCCGGACCCCTTTCGGCACTCCCGGTACAATACCGATAATGCGCGAAACTTTTTCGGCGACCAAAACAAGACTTCCCATATATAAATCTTTACCTCCGGACCATTCCGGAACTCCGTGACGTCCAGGATCTCATCCGGGACTCCGAACAACTTTCGGGTTACCGCATACTATATCTCTATAACCCTAGCGTCACCGAACCTTAAGTGTGTAGACCCTACGGGTTCGGGAACCATGCAGACATGACCGAGACGTTCTCCGGTCAATAACCAACAGCGGGATCTGGATACCCATGTTGGCTCCCACATGCTCCACGATGATCTCATCGGATGAACCACGATGTCAAGGACTTAATCAATCCCGTATACAATTCCCTTTGTCTAGCGGTACGATACTTGCCCGAGATTCGATCGTCGGTATCCCAATACCTTGTTCAATCTCGTTACCGGCAAGTCTCTTTACTCTTTGTAACACATCATCCCGTGATCAACTCCTTGGTCACATTGTGCACATTATGATGATGTCCTATCGAGTGGGCCCAGAGATACCTCTCCGTTTACACGGAGTGACAAATCCCAGTCTCGATTCGTGCCAACCAAACAGACACTTTCGGAGATACCGTAGTGCACTTTATAGCCCAGTTACGTTGTGACGTTTGGCACACCAAGCACTCCTACGGTATCCGGGAGTTGCACAATCTCATGGTCTAAGGAAATGATACTTGACATTAGAAAAGCTTTAGCATACGAACTACACGATCTTGTGCTAGGCTTAGGATTGGGTCCTTGTCCATCACATCATTCTCTATGATGTGATCCGTTATCAATGCCATCCAATGTCCATGGTCCAGGAACCAGTAACATCCTATTGATCAACGAGCTAGTAACTAGAGGCTTACTAGGGACATGGTGTTGTCTATGTATCCACACATGTATCTGAGTTTCCTATCAATACAATTTCTAGCATGGATAATAAACGATTATCATGAACAAGGAAATATAATAATAACTAATTTATTATTGCCTCTAGGGCATATTTCCAAGAGTCTCCCACTTGCACTAGAGTCAATAATCCAGTTCACATCGATATGTGATTAACACTCAAGGTCACATCCCCATGTGACTAACACCCAAAGAATTTACTAGAGTCAATAATCTAGTTCACATTACCATGTGATTAACACTCGATGAGTTATGGGTTTGAACATGTTATGCTTGTGAGAGATGTTATAGTCAACGGGTCTGAATCTTTCAAATCCGTATGTACTTCGCAAATCTCTATGTCATCTTGTAGATGCAGCTACTACGCTATATTTGGAGCCATTTCAAATAACTGTTCTACTTGGAGCTATTCTAAATTGTTGCTCCATTATACGTATCCGGTATCTCTACTCAGAGCTATCCGGATAGGTGTTAAGCTTGCATCGACGTAACTCTTTACGTCGAACTCTTTATCACCTCCATAACCGAGAAACATATCCTTATTCCTCTAAGGATAATTTAGACCGCTATCTGGTGATCTACTCCTAGATTACCTTTGTACCCTCTTGCCAGATATGTGGCAAGGCACACATCAGGTGTGGTACTCAGCATGGCATACCGTATAGAGCCTATGACAAAAGCATAGGGGACGACCTTCGTCCTTCCTCTTTCTTCTGCCGTGGTCGAGCTTTAAGTCTTAACTTCATACCTTACAACTCAGGCAAGAACTCCTTCTTTGACTGGTCCATCTTGAACACCTTCAAGATCATGTCAAGGTATGTGCTCATTTGAAACTACCATTAAGAATTTTGATCTATCCTTATAGATCTTGATGCTCAATGTTCAAGTAGCTTAATCCAGGCTTTCCATTGAAAAATACTTTCCAAATAACCCTATATGCTTTCCAGAAATTCTACATCATTTCTGATCAACAATATGTCAACATATATTTATCAGAAATTCTATAGTGCTCCCACTCACTTCTTTGGAAATACAAGTTTCTCATAAACTTTGTATACACCCAAAACTTTGATCATCTTATCAAAGCATACATTCCAACTCCGAGATGCTTACTCCAGTCCTTCGAAGGATTGCTGGAGCTTTGCATACTTATTAGCATCTTTCAAGATTAACAAAACCTTCCGGTTGTATCACATACAACCTTTCCTCAAAAATCATCGAAGAAACAATGGTTTTTGGCATCCTATCTGCAAGATTTCACAAATAATGCAGTAATTGCTAATATAATTCCAACAGACTCTTAGCATCGCTACAAGTGAGAAAGTCTCATCGTAGTCAACTCCTTGAACTTGTCAGAAAACATCTTAACGACAAGTCGAGCTTTCTTAATGGTGATACCTACCATCATTGTCCGTCTTCCTTTTAAAATCCATATGTACCTAACAGCCTTACGACCATCAAGTAGTTCTCCCAAAGTCTACACTTTGTTTTCATATATGGATCCTCTCTCGGATTATATGGCCTCGAGCCATTTTGGAATCCAGGTCCACCATCGCTTCTCCATAGCTCGTAGGTTCATTGTTGTCTAGCAACATGACTTCCAAGACAGGATTACGTACCACTCTGAAGTACTACGCATCCTTGTCATCCCACGAGGTTTGGTAGTGACTTGATCTGAAGTTTCATGATCACTATCATAAGCTTCCACTTCAATTGGTGTAGGTGCCACAGGAACAACTCCTGTGCCCTGCCACACACTAGTTGAAGAGACAGTTCAATAACCTCATCAAGTCTCCACCATCCTCCCACTCAATTCTTTCGAGGGAAACTTTTCCTCGATAAAGGACCCGATTCTAGAAACAATCCCTTATTGCTTTCGGATCTGAGACAGGAGGTATACCCAACTGTTTTGGGTGTCCTATGAAGATGCATTTATCCGCTTTGGGTTCGAGCTTATCAGCCTGAAACTTTTTCACATAAGCGTCGCAGCCCCAAACTTCTAAGAAATGACAGCTTAGGTTTCTCTAAACCATAGTTCATATGGTGTCATCTCATCGGAATTACGTGGTGCCCTATTTAAAGTGAATGTGGTTGTCTTTAATGCCTAACCCATAAACTATCGTGGTAATTCGATAAGAGACATCATGGTATGCATCATATCCAATAGGGTGCAGTTATGATGTTCGGACACACCATCACACTATGGTGTTCCAGGCTGTATTAGTTGTGAAACAATTTCCACAATGTCTTAATTCTGTGCCAAACTCGTAATTCAGATATTCATCTCTATGATCATATCATAGATATTTTATCCTCTTGTCACGACGATCTTTCAACTTCACCCTGAAATTACTTGAACCTTTCAATAATTCAGACTCGTGATTCATCAAGTAAATATACTCAACATCTACTCAAATCATCTGTGAAGTAAGAACATAACAATATCCACTACATGCCTCAGCACTCATTGGATTGCACACATCAAAATGTATTACTTCCAACAAGTTGCTTTCTAGTTCCATTTTACTGAAAACGAGGCTTTCAGTCATCTTGCCCATGTGGTATGATTTGCATGTCTCAAGTGATTCAAAATCAAGTGAGTCCAAACGGTCCATTTGCATGGAGTTTCTTAATGCATATACACCAATAGACATGGTTCGCATGTCTCAAACCTTTCAAAACAAGTGAGCCCAAAGATCCATCAACATGGAGCTTCTTCATGCGTTTTATACCGATATGACTTACGTGGCAGTGCCACAAGTAGGTGGTACTATCATTACTATCTTTTGGCATGAACATGTGTATCACTACGATCGAGATTCAATAAACCATTCATTTCAGGTGTAAGACCATTGAAGGTATTATTCAAATAAACAGAGTAACCATTATTCTCTTTAAATGAATAACCGTATTGCGATAGACATAATCCAATCATGTCTATGCTCAACGCAAACACCAATCTCGATAGTAGAGGGAGCGTACGATATTTGATCAACCTTGGAAATACTTCCAACACATATCGTCATCTCACCTTTAGCTAGTCTCCATTTATTCCGTAGCTTTTATTTCGAGTTACTAACACTTAGCAACCGAACCGGTATCTAATACCCTGGTGCTACTAGGAGTACTAGTAAAGTACACATTAATATAATACATCCAATATACTTCTATCGACCTTGCCAGCCTTCTTATCCACCAAGTATCTAGGGTAATTCTGCTCCAGTGGCTGTTCCCTTTATTACAGAAGCACTTAGTCTCGGGTTTGGGTTCAACCTTGGGTTTCTTCACTAGAGCAGCAGCTGATTTGCCGTTTCATGAAGCATCCCTTTTTGCCCTTGCCCTTCTTGAAACTAGTGGTTTCACCAACCATCAACAATTGGTGCTCCTTCTTGATCTCTACTTTTGTGGTGTCAAACATCGCGAATATCTCAAGGATCATCATATATGTCCCTGATATATTATAGTTCATCACGAAGCTCAAGCAGCTTGGTGGTAATGACTTCGGAGAACCATCACTATTTCATCTGGAAGATCAACTCCCACTCGATTCAAGCGATTGTTGTACTCAGACAATCTGAGCACAAGTTCAACAATTGAGCTTTTCTCCCTTAGTTTGCAGGCTAAGAAAATCGTCGGAGTTCTTATACCTCTTGACGTGGGCACGAGCCTGAAATCCCAATTTCAGCCCTCGAAACATCTCATATGTTTCGCGACGTTTCAAAACGTCTTCGGTGCCTTAACTCTAAGCCGTTTAACTGAACTATCACGTAGTTATCAAAATGTGTATGTCAGATGTTCGCAACATCCATAGACAACGTTCGAGGTTCAGCACACTGAGCGGTGCATTAAGGACATAAGCCTTCTATGAAGCAATGAGGACAAACCTTAGTTTACGGACCTAGTCCGCATAATTACTACTATCAACTTTCAACTAAATTTTCTCTAGGAACATATCTAAACAGTAGAACTAAAGCGCGAGCTACGACATAATTTGCGAAGACCTTTTGACTATGTTCAGGATAATTAAGTTCATCTTGTGAACTCCCACTCAGATAGACATCCCTCTAGTCATCTAAGTGATTACATGATCCGAGTCAACTAGGCCGTGTCCGATCATCACGTGAGATGGACTAGTCATCATCGGTGAACATCTTCATGTTGATCGTATCTACCATACGACTCATGCTCGACCTTTTGGTCTCTTGTGTTCCGAGGCCATGTCATTACATGCTAGGCTCGTCAAGTCAACCTAAGTGTTTCGCGTGTGTAAATCTGTCTTACACCCGTTGTATGTGAACGTTAGAATCTAACACCCGATCATCACGTGGTGCTTCGAAACAACGAACTGTCGCAATGGTGCATAGTTAGGGGGAACACTTTCTTGAAATTATTATGAGGGATCATCTTATTTACTACCGTCGTTCTAAGTAAACAAGATGCATAAACATGATAAACATCACATGCAATCAAATAGTGACATGATATGGCCATCATCACTTTGCTCCTCTTGATCTCCATCTTCGGGGCTCCATGATCATCATCGTCACCGGCATGACACCATGATCTCCATCATCATGATCTCTATCATCGTGTCTTCATGAAGTTGTCTCGTCAACTATTACTTCTACTACTACAGCTAACGGTTAGCAATAAAGTAAAGTAATTACATGACGTTTATGTTGACACGCAGGTCATAAATAAATTAAGACAACTCCTATGGCTCCTGCCGGTTGTCATACTCATGGACATGCAAGTCGTGATTCCTATTACAAGAACATGATCAATCTCATACATCACATATATCATTCATCACATCCTTTTGGCCATATCACATCACATAGCATACCCTGCAAAAACAAGTTAGACGTCCTCTAATTGTTGTTTGCATGTTTTACGTGGCTGCTATGGGTTTCTAGCAAGAACGTTTCTTACCTACGCAAAAACCACAACGTGATATGCCAATTGCTATTTACCCTTCATAAGGACCCTTTTCATCGAATCCGATCCGACTAAAGTGGGAGAGACAGACACCCGCTAGCCACCATATGCAACTAGTGCATGTCAGTCGGTGGAACCAGTCTCACGTAAGAGTACGTGTAAGGTCGGTCCGGGCCGCTTCATCCCACAATGCCACCGAATCAAGATTGGACTAGTAACGGTAAGCATGTTGAACAAAATCAACGCCCACAACTACTTTGTGTTCTACTCGTGCATAGAAACTACGCATAGACCTAGCTCATGATGCCACTGTTGGGGAACGTAGCATAAATTCAAAATTTTCCTACGTGTCACCAAGATCTATCTATGGAGTCATCTAGCAACGAGGGAGGAGTGGATCTACATAGCCTTGTAGATCGCGCGCGGAAGCGTTCAAGAGAACGGGGTTGATGGAGTTGTACTCGTCGTGATCCAAATCACCGATGATCCTAGCGCCGAACGGACGACACCTCCGCGTTCAACACACGTACGGAGCAGCGACGTCTCCTCCTTCTTGATCCATCAAGGGGGGAGGAGAGGTTGATGGAGATCCAGCAGCACGACGGCGTGGTGGTAGAAGTAGCGGGATTCCAACAGGGCTTCGCCAAGCGCTGCGGGAGGAGGGAGATGTGTCATGGGAGGGAGAGGGAGGCGCCAGGGCTTAGGTGCGGCTGCCCTCCCTTCTCCCCACTATATATAGGGCCAAGGGAGAGGGGGGGGGCGCAGCCTTGGCCCTTCCTCCAAGGAAGGGTGCGGCCAGGGAGGAGTCCATCCTCCCCAAGGCACCTAGGAGGTGCCTTCCCCCTTTAGGACTCTTTCTTTCCCTTATCTCTTGGCACATGGGCCTCTTGGGGCTGGTGCCCTTGGCCCATATAGGCCAAGGTGCACACCCCTACAGCCCATGTGGCCCCCCCGGGGCAGGTGGACCCCCGGACCCCTTTTGGCACTCCCGGTACAATATTGATAATGCGCGAAACTTTTCCGGCGACCAAAACAAGACTTCCCATATATAAATCTTTACCTCCGAACCATTCCGGAACTCCTCGTGACGTCCGAGATCTCATCCGGGACTCCGAACAACTTTCGGGTTACCGCATACTAATATCTCTATAACCCTAGCGTCACCGAACCTTAAGTGTGTGGACCCTACGGGTTCGGGAGACATGCAGACATGACCGAGATGACTCTCCGGTCAATAACCAACAGCGGGATCTGGATACCCATGTTGGCTCCCACATGTTCCACGATGATCTCATCAGATGAACCACGATGTCAAGGACTTAATCAATCCCGTATACAATTCCCTTTGTCTAGCGGTACGATACTTGCCCGAGATTCGATCGTCGGTATCCCGATACCTTGTTCAATCTCGTTACCGGCAAGTCTCTTTACTCGTTTCGTAACACATCATCCCGTGATCAACTCCTTGATCACATTGTGCACATTATGATGATGTCCTACCGAGTGGGCCCAGAGATACCTCTCCGTTTACACGGAGTGACAAATCCCAGTCTCGATTCGTGCCAACCCAACAGACACTTTCGGAGATACCTGTAGTGTACCTTTATAGCCACCCAGTTATGTTGTGACGTTTGGCACACCCAAAGCACTCCTACGGTATCTGGGAGTTGCACAATCTCATGGTCTAAGGAAATGATACTTGACATTAGAAAATCTTTAGCATACGAACTACATGATCTTGTGCTAGGCTTAGGATTATTGGGTCTTGTCCATCACATCATTCTCCTAATGATGTGATCCCGTTATCAATGACATCCAATGTCCATGGTCAGGAAACCGTAACCATCTATTGATCAACGAGCTAGTCAACTAGAGGCTTACTAGGGACATGGTGTTGTCTATGTATCCACACATGTATCTGAGTTTCCCATCAATACAATTCTAGCATGGATAATAAACGATTATCATGAACAAGGAAATATAATAATAACTAATTTATTATTGCCTCTAGGGCATATTTCCAACACCTAGCTGCGTGTTCAGGACTGGGTGTCCGGGACTGTGTGTCCTAAGGTTTAAATACCTAGCCGCCCTAACCAGAACGTACAGTTGTCACAGCAACTGGAACTGGTCCAACAAATCATTGTCTTCAGCGAGTCACTGGTTTCATCTTCCCTTCCCTTTACTTACTGTTACTCCTTGTGAAGTCATTGTATGTTCGCGCACTGTCTTTTGTCTTCACTGAGTGACTGCGTGTTCTGTGTGGCTTCACAATATCTTCCTACCTGATCCTTACTACATTGCTGCTATTAGTCATTCTGCTTTCACTCTATTGAATACTTGACTATGGCTTGCCTAGTGTAGTCTACCTTCCGCTGCAGGGTAATAGGTTTATTTCTATCATTTGTCTTCATAACTTCCACGTTTTGAAGACTTTCATAAAAATCGCCTATTCACCCCCCCTCTAGTCGATATAACGCACTTTCAATTGGTATCAGAGCATGGTGCTCCCTTGTTCTGTGTGATTCGGTTTAACCACCTGGAGTTTTAGCTATGTCGACTGCAGGGATAATTAAAGTCTCCGCTGCGTGCCCCGTCTTCAATGGAACTGAATATCCCTACTAGAAGAATAAGATGCGCATGCATCTTGAAGCCATTGACGTCGACCTATGGTATGTCATCATGAACGGCGTTCCCAAGGCTGGAGAAGGTGTCACTGCTGCTGATGGCAAGAAGTTTGTTCAACTGGACTCTACTGCCAAGAATATCATCTGTGGTCATCTGACCAAAGGACAGTATGGCCGTGTGAGTGCTTTGGAAACATCTAAGCTGGTCTGGGACTAGCTCTCCAAGGTCAATGAAGGCGTCTCAACCCAGAGAGATCAGAGAATCAGTGTCCTTCGCAACCTCTTCAACTGCTTCAAGCGAAATGACAATGAGAATGTCCAGCTCACATTTGACCGACTCACTGACATCACGAATGAGCTTCAAGCCCTCGGCGCTACTGAGATCACCAAACATGAAGCCGTCAAGACACTACTGAGATCACTTGACAGTTTGTTTGACACGCTAGCCCTGATGATTCAAGAACGTCCTGATTTCAAGACACTCGAGCCGTCTGACATACTTGAGAGGCTCAACACACATGAGTTTCAGCTTTCTGAGAAAAGAGATATCTACGGTCCAAACTATGGGCGAAGTCGTGCCTTGAAGGAAAAAGCTGTCTCCTCAGCTGAAGAAGAATCTGACAGCAGTTCTGATGATCCCGAAGACATTGGAAGGGAACTTGCTATGCTTGTCAAGAAGTTCAAAAAATTCACCAAGAAGAAAGGCTTCAGAAAGTCTTCCCGATCAAGCTCAAGGAATGATGAAGCTTCTGCTCATGACTACAAGAAGAAAACATGTCACAAGTGCAAGAAACCTGGCCACTTCATCTCTGAGTGTCCACAGTGGGACAATGAGAACAAAAAGAAGAAGAAGAGCAAGGAATATGACTCTGACGACAAGAAGAAGAAGAAATACTCAAAGTCTTCTTCCAAGTCGTCCTCAAAGTCTTCATCACACAAGAAGAGCTCATCTGGCAAGGCACGTGCGTTTGTTGGCAAGGAAATGGATTCAGAGGAGGAGTCCGCTTCTGAGGAGGCGGAGGTGGAGTCTGAGGAGGAGTCCGATTCAGGCGTCGCAAGTCTGGCTACAGCATACGTTGCCAAGTCCATCTTCAACACTGAAGACAATGACTTCATCACCGACACCGATGCAAATGACAAGGACTACTCCGCTTCTACCTACTGCTTCATGGCACGCGGTGCCAAGGTAAACACACGCACTACTCACTATCAAACATCTAGTGACGATGACTCTGATTGTGGTTCAAAACCCAACTACAAAACACTTGCTAAAATTGCAACTGAACAACAGAAAGCTATGGAACATATTCAAAAACTGTTAGACAGAAGCGATGATCTGTTAGGTGCTGAAATGACTCGATCTGAATCCTTAATTGAAGACATAGGAAATCTTCACGTTAAGTATCAGGAACTTGAAAGTCATCATGAAACTCTCTCAACAACTCATGAAAAGCTTTCCTATGATTATCTTCAAAGGAAGCAAGATCTTGAGAAATTGAGAGCGGCTCATGAAGATCTTCAAAAGGAAAACGAGTCACTTCGCGCCAAACAGATCAGTTCCGCTCAGGAAGGATTTGGACCACCATGTCTTAAATGCATTGAGCGTGATAATGCTACTTCTGTTGCTGAATGTTCTACTGCTACTACTGTTGCAATATCTTCAACTGTTGATGTGGTAACTAACCCCTCTGCTGAGGATACCACTACTATTGCTGATGAGAATGCTAGGTTGAAGACGTTGCTTGAAACAGGGATGTACAAAAGTCTTAAAGGGCATCAGACACTGTGATGTCCTCAAAAAGCAGATTCTGAACCGAAACCCGAGGAAAGAGGGTGTTGGGTTCGTAAGGAAAATGAATGCTGATGGCTCTTACTGGAAACCTGAGCACTACCCCAAAACCACGTGGGTTGCTGCAAAGGAACCTTCAGCAGATCCATCCAATCTATCTGGCTTCACTTGTGCTAACCCCATTATCATTGATGAATCCCTTGATGCAAACTATAAAATGTTTAAGAATCAGAATGGTGAAGTGTTTGCCAGGTACATTGGTACTAACTGCAGGAATGGACCGCCTATGAAGAAGATCTGGGTTCCGAAAAGGTGTCTAGAGAATCTTCCTGTGAATGTCATCATGACACCTCATGTGAAGAAGACAAACCTCAGACCAAAGGCTTCATACGGTCCAAAGGCTTCATACAGACAGAGGACTCACCTGAGTCGCACTAACGCAAATGTTTTGCAGGGAAACCATACTCAGGCATATGAATATGAGAGCGGTTCATCAAACCGCCATGTTCATAAGACCAAGAACTATTCTGCTTATTCTTATGAGTACTATTGTCCGCTTGCAAGACTGTTTGCTAGGGCTCCAAAGCCAAAGTTCTCAGATGCTGCACTTAGACTTATTGCTTCTAAGCCACCCTTGAAGATGTGGGTGGCTAAGAAAGCTTAACTCTCTTTTGCAGGGAAAGGTCTCCAGCAGAAAACCAAAATCGTCTGATGCTATTGCTGGGGACCTTAAACATCTTGTAGGGCGCAAGATCAAATGCCCGAATGGTCTTACTATGTACTTCATTCCTGAATCGCTTGCTACTCTCCCTATTAGTCATAATCTGGATCTAAGCTTTCATAACCCACTGGTTCGTCAAATGTTTTTGCTTCACAATGCTCTTCGTGAAGCCTATCCCCCTAACTGCACTGTAGGGTACGACACCAGCGTCTTCAGAATGGATTATTGACAGTGGGTGTACAAATCACATGACTGGCAAAAGAAGCCTTCTTATGGACTCAACCTTACGTCCATCCGAGAAGAGCCACATCACATTTGCTGACACTGGTAAAAGTAAGGTATTGGGTCTAGGTAGAGTTGCAATCTCAAGGGATCAACACATGGATAAAGTCATGCTTGTTGAATCCCTTGGCTTCAACTTAATGTCTGTCTCAATGCTTTGCGATTTAAACATGATCGTAATATTTGGAAAATATCGTTGCCTTGTTCTAATGGAATCTGATAAGTCTCTAGTATTTGAAGGGTATCGAAAAGATGATTTGTACGTGGTAGATTTCTCAACAGGACCACATCTTGCCATATGTCTTCTAGCAAAAGCTTCAGAATGCTGGCTCTGGCATCGAAGGCTTGGGCATGCTGGCATGAGGAACCTCCACACCCGCAAAGAAGAAGCATGTCATAGGCATCGAGGGTGTCAAGTTCAAGAAAGATCACTTATGCGGTGCCTGTGAGGCAGGAAAGATGACGAGGGCCAAACATCCCTCGAAGACAATCATGACCACTACTCGACCCTTCGAACTGCTTCACATGGATCTTTTCGGTCCCACTCATTACTCAACTCTTACTACTACTGCTTGTCTCTATGGCTTTGTCATTGTTGATGATTATTCTAGATATACTTGGGTGCACATAATCCTTTACAAGACTAAAGTGCAGGATGTCTTCAGACGCTTCGCCAATCGAGCAATGAACAACTATGGCGCCAAGATAAAGCACATCAGAAGTGACAATGGCACTGAATTCAAGAACACTGGCCTTGATACATATCTTGATACCTTGGGCATCACACATGAATTCTCAGCCCCGTACACGCCACAACAGAATGGGGTCGTCGAACGCAAGAACAGAACACTCATTGAGATGGCCAGAACAATGCTAGATGAATACAAGACTCCAAGAAAATTCTGGCCTGAAGCCATTGATACTGCATGCCATACAATCAATCGTGTTTATCTTCACAAGCTTCTGAACAAGACATCTTATGAGCTCCTTACTGGCAAGAAGCCAAATGTCAGTTACTTCAGAGTATTTGGCGCCAGGTGCTGGATCAAGGATCCACATCACACCTCAAAGTTTGCACCAAAAGCACATGAGGGTTTTATGCTTGGATATGGAAAGGATTCGCACTCCTACAGAGTCTTCAATGTGTTTCATTACAAAGTGGTTGAAACAGTGGATGTGCAGTTCGATGAGACCAACGGTTCACAAAGAGAGCAACTGCCAAATGTGCTAGATGAAGTTCCATCCAGTGAATCAATCAAGCTAATGGGAACTGGAGAAATTATACCTTCTGAAGCTCATCATGAAGAAGAACTTATCATCTCAGCACCTGATCAACATGAAGACAATGCTCAGCCTGAAGACATCCCTTCTAACAACGACAATGATCAGCAAGAGCAAAATCTTCGCCCTGTACATCCTCGCGTTGCCAATGAAGTGCAGATTGAGAGAACAATTGATATCATCAATGCACCTGGTCCGCTTACTCGTTCAAGGGCGACTCAGCTGGCAAATTTCTGTGGGCACTTCGCATTCGTCTCAATAACAGAACCCAAGAAAGTTGAAGAAGCCTTCATGGAACCTGAATGGATTCAAGCTATGCAAGACGAGCTTCAACAGTTTGAGCTGAATAATGTATGGGAACTGGTCAAGCGTCCCGATCCTCGGAAGCACAACATAATAGGCACCAAATGGATATACCGCAACAAGCAAGATGAGCATGGTCAAGTTGTCAGAAACAAAGCTCGTCTCGTTGCTCAAGGATATACTCAAGTGGAAGGCATTGACTTCGATGAAACATTTGCTCCTGTGGCTAGACTTGAAGCCATACGCATACTGCTGGCCTATGCAAATCATCACAACATACTTCTTTATCAAATGGATGTGAAGAGTGCCTTCCTCAATGGCAAGATTGAAGAAGAAGTGTATGTTGCACAACCTCCTGGCTTTGAAGATCCAAAACATCCTGACATGGTATACAAGCTCAACAAGGAGCTGTATGGCCTCAAAAAAGCCCCTCGGGCCTGGTATGACACACTCAAATACTTCCTGAAGGGCAAAGGCTTCACACCTGGTTCTCTCGACCCCACTCTCTTCACGAAGACATATGATGGTGAACTGTTTGTGTGCCAAATATATGTGGATGACATTATCTTCGGCTGCACCAATCAGAAGTACAGTGAAGAGTTTGGATATATGATGCAAGAGCAATATCAAATGTCTATGATGGGAGAGCTGAAGTTCTTTCTCGGTCTTGAAATACGACAGCAACGCAACGGCATCTTCATATCTCAAGAGAAGTATCTCAAAGATTGCCTGAAGAAGTTCGGTATGCAAGACTGCAAAGGCTTCACGACGCCAATGCCAGCCAAGCATCATCTGGGTCCTGACGACAATGGTAAAGAGTTCGATCAAAAGGTATACCGCTCCATGATTGGTTCTTTACTTTATCTATGTGCATCTAGGCCAGATATTATGCTTAGTTTTTGCATGTGTGCTCGATTTCAAGCGGCACCAAAGGAGTCGCATCACTTAGCTGTGAAGCGAATTCTTCGATATTTGGCTCACACCCCAACTCTAGGATTATGGTATCCAAAGGGCTCAGAGTTTGATTTGGTTGGATTCTCGGATGCTGATTATGCTGGTGACAAAGTTGATCGCAAGTCTACATCAGGCACATGTCACTTTCTGGGACGATCACTTGTATGTTGGTCTTCAAAGAAGCAGAACTGTGTATCTCTCTCCACTACTGAATCTGAATACATTGCTGCTGGATCTTGCTGCGCTCAGCTTCTGTGGATGAAGCAAACGCTCAAAGACTATGGCATTCATCTGAAGCAAGTGCCACTCTACTGCGACAATGAAAGCGCCATCAAGATTGCCAACAACCCAGTTCAGCACTCGAAGACAAAGCACATTGAAATTCGTCATCACTTTCTCAGAGATCATGTTGTGAAGGAAGATATTGATATCATACACGTCAACACTGAAGAGCAATTGGCAGATATCTTCACCAAGCCCTTGGATGAGAAGAGATTTTGCAAGTTACGGTGTGAGCTAAATATCCTGGAATCCTCAAATGTCCTGTGATCAGGCACACATCCTAACCCTTATGCATATTGATGACTTAGATGTGCAACACACGAAGTAAAGTATATCTTCAATCAATGAAGACATATATTCTAAGTGTGAATACATTAATGTGGAATTTGACTTCGGAGCGCCACGATAATTGTGCGCCGTGTCTGGGTCTAATACTTCCTATACGGTGGGTAACGCCACCACCAAATGTTCTGTTTGAAGTGTTTCACTCATGGCGTTACATTTGCTATGTCTTCACATTTGGTTTGGCTTCAATCTCAACATGTCTTCATGATTATCTTCACTATGTTGATTATATAGATATATATATACTAGTGTTCTGTCCTCTACAACATTCACTTATAGCTATGTTTTCTTGTTGAATCTTTTGAACTAAGTGAATGTGATCGGACCCTAACCTCTCTATGCTTTCTATCTCAAATTCTATCTCTCCAAATCATATGCATTCTATTGTCTTCCCTGCGTCCTTGTCAGCAGAAGATACAGAGACAACCATTAAGTCCGTTTTCAATGCTCATTCCTCCACATGAAACCCGGAGAAGTAGGAATGACCACCCGACAATCCAGGCGTGCGTGGGACGTGGAACAAACCCCAAAATTCCGCATAATGGCCACGTGTTCCTCAGATGCGAATCGCTAGGGGCACCTATGTAATAACGCAGTGCCGCCCCTGTACCTATAAATACACACTTCATGGCGGTCATTATCTCTTCTTCCACTCTCGCACGAACCCTTGCGCCACCGCTAGCCCTCGACGACGCCGACGACGAAGCGCTTCGCTGCCGCGACCTCTTCGACGCCGTCTTCACGCCGACCGCGGACATCGTCCTCTCCGCCGTCGTCGTAGGTGTCCTCCATCACCAAGTTAGGGCACGGAAGATCGAACTGCTCGGCCTCATCTTCCACTCCGTCTAGCAGTTCTTAGTGTGGTAAATAAAACTTCCTTTTTACGGCACCGTTGATCCTATGGCTTTGTCACTTTCTACCACAAGCAGTTTCTATTCACACAAGTTAGATCTCTCTCATACTGCATCTCATAACATGCCTAGTATATTCACTTATGCTTCACAAAGTAGTTAGATTCCTCACTTGTACTGATCTCTGGATTCGTACAAATCTGGAACCAACTCCTTATCTATGAGTGAATGTCTTCGCACGATGAGGTCAATGTCTTCTAAACTGATTTATATTCAAAATCTTCTGAGAATGCATATGACCTCTTCCCCTTCCCTCACACCTTAATGCTGTCACAGGTACATGTCCGTGGGAGAATCCCTTGGTTCTCATAGTCTGCATTCATTTGCAGAATTCTTACAGCATCATATAAATTCACCCGAAGCAAGTTCCTGTTTGTCCAGCAAGCGAAAATCTTTGAAGCCTTTGAACGTGTTGAAGCCTTTCAATTTAAAGTTCATGGCTTCAGAGAAATCAGCAAGGAAGGGTGGCAGAAAGCATCGTGGAGAAACATCTAGAGATCTACCAGATGACCTCTCAGAACTGTACAAGACAGATCCTGTAGAGGATTACAATCAGCGCAAGACCCGAATCCAATGGATTCGAAGATATTGGGCAGAACAATGGTTCAAATACCGATTTGTAACCCAGGAATATGCTGAGAAAAATGCCATCAAGAGACCGTGGGGAGACATCCTATACAAGAATCTTCAACCCAGGTCCAGAGATGAAGCCATTGAACAAGGCTTCTATCCCTGCATGGTCTGTGGGCCATAACCTGTTGATGCACACCCATCGTCACTACTATGGTGTCGTGACGACATTCTGTTCAAGCGCAACTTCCAGTTTGCCCAGAACTCAGCGAAGCAAAACAAGAAGACATTGGGACTGGACTTCAACCCTGGTCCCTCAGCTCCAAGGGCTGATGGCACACGAGATGTAGAACCCAATGTCGTCGGTCCTTTCTACAACCTTGAAGGCCTCATCACCCATATCTTGGTTCAAGGGACTGCAGTGAATGAGCCTGCAGCTGACGCTGAATCAGATGAAGCGCCTGCAGCGCCAAAGCCAAAGAAGTTGAAGAAGCCTAAAGCTTCAAAGCCTGCCCCTTCACCAAAAATCTCACGGGCGAAGCCACTGGCAACTGCACCTCCTGAAGACAGTGTGCAGTCCGAAGATTTATCACGCATCTCCAAGCCCTAGAAGGTCAAGATGCCTCTGCCACACACCGGCCAAGAGCTAACAGCTGCTACCATTCTGCGCAATGATGCCATTGATCTGTCAAGTGATGAAGATCTTGCGGATGACGCTCTTGAGCAACTCATAAAGAGCAAAGAAGAAGCAGAAATCTTCAATGATCTGCCTCTCTTTGATGTGACAATCATCCACAACTTCATTGATGAGTGGTTTGACACGCCAAACATCAGCTTCGAAGATCTCCAGCTACCCATTGGCCTCAGTGTCGCCTTCCATGGCGCCATTGCTTTAGAGCTAGCTATCGCCCAGCGCATTGTTGAACTGAAGCAGAAGATTAACTTTGAGAAATCTCAGTTCAAGAAGCATATGGCCAAGCTCAGCGTGCAAGAGGTGAAGAACTTCAAGATTATGCTGCACGAGCTCAAGGAAGCCTTTCTCAAGAAATGTGCAGAAGCTCAGGGTTCGCGTGAGCACATGAAGGTTCTGGCTGACAGATGTGTGCAAGCCTACAATGAGGCTGAGAAGCGCAAGGCCCTTGGGTGTCCTGGCATCGACCCCAGGATGGCCGCAAAGAAGATGAAGAAGCCCGCTACGGCTGAACCTGACGCACCAAGGCAGGATGCAGATCCCATTGCCTTCCCAACTAGAATGACTGGCTCGAAGCCAAAAAGCCGGTCAACCGCTTCAGAGCTCAAGAAGACGAGGACTGCTGAGGCTGAAGCCAGGAAGAGGAAACATCCTGAAGCCTCTCCTATTGCCCCCTCCAAGAAGAAGAGGAAGACCAAGAAAGATCGGGCTGCTCCCACAGAGCCTTTGATAGTTGAACCCATTTCCATGGTTCGTCCTGACGCTGAACGCCAACTGACAATCCATGAGCCTGCTTTCACAGAGGCTCATGAAGCTGAAGACTTTCCAGCAGCTGATCCCATCGCTGCTGAAGACATTGGTCACCATGACCATGTAGAAGATGGTGCAGTCCTTCCTCAGCTCGAGCACAACGAACTCATCAGCATTGGGCGTCCTCTGACGCTAATCGCTCAGGATGCTTCATGGGCTGATCGCCCACAAGAGGAAGAAGACTTTGAGGCCCAGCCAACTCCAACTACACAGGCGTCGCCTGCGTTGCGCAGGCTTCGCAAAGGACCAAGGCCTCCAGTCTCTACGTCTGAAGCTGAATCTGCTGAAGACATTCCGGCTGCATCAGCCGATGAAGAAGAAACCCCAAGCGCTGCTACACCCCCGTCTCACCAAGAAGCTGTTCTCGAGGAGAACGTGACTGTGACCGACCCTCCAGCTCATCAAGTGGAGGTTGAGGCTGCCACCACCAACACCACTGAAGCCACTGACGCTGTCATGGCTGAAGCTAATGTGGAGCCCTCACCAACAAAAGCACCAGAAGTCAGCGAAGCCACTGATCCCGCCACTTCTGTTCCTAAGTCTGCTGCCGGTCCCCAGTTCGACTATCATGTTGAGCACAGACCTCAGGTACAGAAGCCAATCCCAAGATTGCCAAGGTTCCTAGGTCCTGCATCAGCACCTGGCTCCTTCAATATCAATGGCTTCAGAGCAGACAACACATTCTTCAATAGCTCCAGGAACCCCTACTCAAGGGAAAGGATATCATCTGATCGGTTCTGGAGCTATCCGCAGCGAAGCTATTACTCCTGCATTCTATACAATCAAGGTCGCATCTTCCCACACAAGCGCCTTGACATTGAAGCAATAGCTGGTCTGCCATGTCTGGAAGAAGCTCTGGATTGCTTCAAAGAAGTTGGATTTCTGCCGTTCGTTACTGACCAAGAGCATTGGAATGAAGAGTTGCTGCTCCAATTCTATGCCACACTTCACATCCGCGGGTATAGCAGAGATCCGAAGACTTGGGTCCTGGAGTGGATGACAGGAAACGTTCATCACGAAGCCAAAGCCTTTGACATCATTGAGCTCACTGGTTTGCCCACTCCTGGCGATCTCTACGAGCATGGTTGTCAGCTTCATAGTGAAGCTATTGAGAGCATCTTTCAGAAGACTGAACCTAATATGAGTCAGATACTCAGTATGATGAAGCCATTGCCCCAAGATGCTGCTTATCCCACAGAGTTCTTTGTTGAAGACCTTGAGTATCTGCTAGGAACCATTTATCACATCATAAGGCGAACTCTCTGGCCAATCAAAGGACATTCTCCCCATGCCAAGCTTGAAGGTGCAATGAAGACTTTGGTCTTCTATATTCTTCATGGAAAATGCTTCAATGCACAGGACTTCTTCATTCGCCAACTTGCTGCATCAGGCTCTGATCTGTTTGGCTTGAAGTTCTACGCCCCATGGGTCATGCGGCTGATCAAACTTCACTCCACTATCTCATATCAGTCATCTGCTCGCAATCATCGGATTTTTCTGCCTGATGTGGATATGTCGATTGAAGCCATCTATCCCGAGCCTGCCAAGGAACCCCTAAGTCTTCAGAATGCAGAGCATCAGAGTTTTTCTCAGAACATTGAAGGAGTTGAAGCAGTCGCTCGTGTGTATCCTTTGGCTGGCACTACACATGCACCGCATCCTGCTCTCACTGAAGCCACTGACAGTACAACTGCTCCATGACCCAAGAAGCGCACTCGTGTTCTCACCGACCGAGAGCTTCTTGTGGCTCTTCATCAGAAACAGGATAGGCATCATGACTGGCTGAAGCATCAGATGCAAAGCCTCTTGGTGGATGTTAATCGCATTCGCAATCTTGCCACCAAGAATGCTTTTGTTTCCCATGAAACCTCTCGCCGCACATGGAAAGGGCTAACGCTGATGTGTTCTGAAGATGATCTTCAAGAGGATGGCTTCACTGAGCGATTCAAGTTTGACTCCACACCTCCTCGAAGGGCAGTGCTGCGACGAACTCCATCCCTTGAAGACTCTGAGTTCTCTTCCTCTGCTGCAACTGTGACTGCCAGAGTGATCGAGGATGAAGACGATGCTACTTCACCACCACCTCCTTCAGCACGCTTCGACTTTGCTCCAAGCTCTTCAGCACCGCCAAACACCACCAACGACCCTACTGCTTCACCTACTCCTCATGGGAACGAGTAGATGCTCTATGTCTTCAAACCTTTTTGGTCCTTACTGACAAAAGGGGGAGAAGCATATGAGGTTGATAGTCTTCAAGCGGGTCCATATGGGCGGGTGCTTTATATTTTGCTTCGTGCTTACAACTCTCATTTTGCTACATTTGGTTCTTTGAGTTGTAACACTTAAACTCGATGGTCGTCTGCTACTTATCTGCCACCTTGTGTTGCGATGATAAATTCCACATGTGCGACGATAAATTCCACACTTAGATCATTCTGCAGACGTCCATTTTCCATTATGCATGTCATTATCTTCATATACTTTCACATGCATAGTGGATTGTCATCATAAGTTGAAGTGGATCTCCACAAGTACAACCTGCCATGTGCATTTGCATTCCAAAAGCAAATTACTTATATGCACATCTTCTGGGGGAGCCCTTGCAACTTATGAAGACAATTCCTTATCCTTTACAATTTCACAGATTATATTCCCCGTTGAAAACTTCAACTAGTTTGTCATCAATCACCAAAAAGGGGGAGATTGTAAGTGCATCTAGTGCCACCCCTAGTTGGTTTTGGAGTATTGACAACAAACCTAGTTGAGGGACTAATGTGTTTGTGAGAATTGCAGGATAACACAGGTAGAAGTCCCTCATTGATTTGGTTTTCCTACCAGAGATGACCCCTAAAAATGTATGAATAAATTGAAGTCAAAGGTGGTATATGAAGATATTCACATTGAAAACTGTGCATCCTCCAGCCGATTAGGCGTCGCGTTCTAAGCATCCAAGAGACATTGTGGATTGCTGGCGAACGAAGTCTGTGAAGGTTTGGGAGTCTACCTTGAAGACTTACCAGAGTGATTGGGCGAGGTCTGTGTGACCTTAGCTCAAGGGGAATACGGTGAGGACTGGGTGTCCTGAGCTGCGTGTTCAGGACTGGGTGTCCGGGACTGTGTGTCCTAAGGTTTAAATACCTAGCCGCCGTAACCAAACGTACAGTTGTCACAGCAACTGGAACTGGTCCAACAAATCATTGTCTTCAGCGAGTCACTGGTTTCATCTTCCCTTCCCTTTACTTACTGTTACTCCTTGTGAAGTCATTGTATGTTCGCACTATCTTTTGTCTTCACTGAGTGACTGCGTGTTCTGTGTGGCTTCACAATATCTTCCTACCTGATCCTTACTACATTGCTGCTATTAGTCATTGTGCTTTCACTCTATTGAATACTTGACTATGGCTTGCCCAGTGTAGTCTACCTTCCGCTGCAGGGTAATAGGTTTATTTCTATCGTTTGTGTTCATAACTTCCACGTTTTGAAGACTTCCATAAAAATCGCCTATTCACCCCCCTCTAGTCGATATAACGCACTTTCAAGCGGAGACTTTAATTATCCCTGCAATCGACATAGCTAAAACTCCAGGTAGTTAAACCGAATCACACAGAACAAGGGAGTACCTTGCTCTGATACCAATTGAAAGTGCTAGTGATCGACTAGAGGGGGGTGAATAGGCGATTTTTATGAAAGTCTTCTAAACAGGGAAGTTTTGAAGACAAACGATAGAAGTAAACCTATTACCACGCAGCGGAATGTAGACTACACTAGGAAAACCTTAGTCAGGTAATCAACGAAGTGAAAGCATGATGACTAATAGCAGCTAGGCAGTAGGGATCAGGTAGGAAGATATGTGAAGCCAATCAGAACAAGCAGTCACTCAGTGAAGACAAAAGATAATGCAATCACGCAATGACTTCACAAGCACCAACAGTAAGTAAAGGGAAGGGAAGGATGAAACCAGTGACTCGTTGAAGACAATGATTTGTTGGACCAGTTCCAGTTGCTGTGACAACTGTACGTCTGGTTAGGGCGGCTAGGTATTTAAACCTGAGGACACATAGTCCCGGACACCCAGTCCTGAACACGCAGCTCAGAACCCTTAGTCCTCACCGTATTCCCCTTGAGCTAAGGTCACGCAGACCTCGCCCAATCACTCTGGTAAGTCTTCAAGGTAGACTCCCAAACCTTCACAGACTTCGTTCACCGGCGATCCACAATGACTCTTGGATGCTTAGAACGCGACGCCTAACCGGCTAGAGGATTCACAGTCCTCAAGTGTAATAAGTCTTCAGATCACACAGACAAGAAGACTAAGTGATGCCTAACACTCTTTGGCTCTGGGTGGTTATGACTTTATCCTCGCAAGGAATTCTCTCTCAAAGGCTTCGAGGTGGGTTGCTCTCAAACGACAACAGCCATACTTTAACTCTGAGCAGCCAACCGTTTATGGTTGTCGGGGGTGGGCTATTTATAGCCACTAGGCAACCCGACCTGATTTGTCTGAAATGACCCTGGGTCACTAAGGAACTGACACGTGTTCCAACGGTCAGATTTCAAACACACACGGCAACTTTACTTGGGCTACAAGCAAAGCTGACTTGTCCAACTCTGAGCAAGATTCGCTCTCATAGTCTTCACTCAAAGACATAGGATTTTGGTTAAGCATCACTTCAGTCATTCTGACTGGTTTTCTTGGACCCCACTTAACAGTACGGTGGTTCCTATGACTCAACAAAGAATAAAAAGAACTACGAAAGATCTAAGTCTTCGAGCTCCATAGTCTTCATGCGATGTCTTCTCTTGTCATAGTCTTCAATGTGAATATCTTCACATACCACCTTTGACTTCAATGTCTTCATACATTTTTAGGGGTCATCTCTGGTAGGAAAACCGAATCAATGAGGGACTTCTACCTGTGTTATCCTGCAATTCTCACAAACACATTAGTCCCCCAACTAGGTTTGTTGTCAATACTCCAAAACCAACTAGGGGTGGCACTAGATGCACTTACACTCCTATAAATAGTGGGGGTGGGAGGGCTGCCAGAAGACCGAGACCCTTCCCCTCTCCTACACCTCCTCCTCCTCCATAGGGCTTGGCGAAGCCCTGCCGGAGAACCACAAGCTCCATAACCACCACGCCGTCGTGCTATCGGAGTTCTCCCTCAACTTCTCCTCTCTCCTTGCTGGATCAAGGAGGAGACGTTCTCGGGATGTACGTGTGTTGAGCACGGAGGCGCCGTTGTTCAGCGCTTAGATCCAAATCGACCGCGATCTGAATCGCTGCGTGTACGACTCCACCAACCACGTTCTTGTAACGCTTCCGCTTAGCGATCTTCAAGGGTATGAAGATGCACTCTCTCTCTCTCTCTCTCTCTCGTTTCTAGTATCTTTTAGATTGATCTTGGTGACACGTAGGAAAATTTTGAATTATTGCTACGTTCCCCAATAGTGGTATTAGAGCTAGGTCTATGCATAGATTATATGCACGAGTAGAACACAAAGCAGTTGTGGGCGATGATTTGTTCAATTTGCTTACCGTTACTAGTCTTATTGATTCGGCAGCATTGTGGGATGAAGCGGCCCGGACCGACCTTACACGTACGCTTACATGAGACTGGTTCCACCGACTGACATGCACTTGATGCATAAGGTGGTTGGCGGGTGTCTGTCTCTCCCACTTCAGTCGGATCAGATTCGATGAAAAGGGTCCTTATGAAGGGTAAATAGCAAGTGGCATATCACCTTGTGGTTTTGCATAGGTAAGAAACGTTCTTGCTAGAAACCCATAGCAACCACGTAAAACATGCAACAACAATTAGAGGATGTCTAACTTGTTTTTGCAGGGTATGCTATGTGATGTGATATGGCCAAAAGGATGTGATGAATTATATATATGTGATGTATGAGATTGATCATGTTCTTGTAATAGGAATCATGACTTCCATGTCGATGAGTATGACAACTGTCAGGAGCCATAGGAGTTGTCTTAATTTATTGTATGACCTGCATGTCAATGAAAAATGCCATGTAATTACTTTACTTTTTGCTAACCGTTAGCCATAGTAGTGGAAGTAATAGTTGGCGAGACAAATTCATGAAGACACGATGATGGAGATCATGGTGTCATGCCGGTGATGAAGGTGATCATGCCGCGCCTCGAAGATGGAGATCAAAAGGCGCAAGATGATATTGGCCATATCATGTCACTTTATGATTTTCATGTGATGTTTGTCATGTTTACATCTTATTTGCTTAGAACAACGGTAGCATAAATAAGATGATCCCTCACTAAAATTTCAAGAAAGTGTCCCCCCTAACTGTGCACCGTTGCGAAGGTTCGTTGTTTCGAAGCACCATGTGATGATCGGGTGTGATAGATTCTAACGTTCGCATACAACGGGTGTAAGCCAGATTTACACATGCGAAACACTTAGGTTGACTTGACGAGCCTAGCATGTACAGACATGGCCTCGGAACACAAGAGACCGAAAGGTCGAACATGAGTCATATAGTAGATACGATTAACATGAAGATGTTCACCGATGATAACTAGTCCGTCTCACGTGATGATCGGACACGGCCTAGTTGACTCGGATCATGTATCACTTAGATGACTAGAGGGATGTCTATCTAAGTGGGAGTTCATTAAATAATCATATGAACTTAATTATCATAAACATAGTCAAAAGGTCTTTGCAAATTATGTCGTAGCTTACACTTTAGTTCTACTGTTTAAGATATGTTCCTAGAGAAAATTTAGTTGAACGTTGATAGTAGAAATTATGCGGACTGGGTCCGTCAACTGAGGATTATCCTCATTGCGGCGCAGAAGGCTTATGTCCTTAATGCACCACTCGGTGTGCTGAACCTCGAGCATTGTCTATAGATGTTGGGAAATATTTGACATACACGTTTTGATGACTACGTGATAGTTCAGTGCGTAATGCTAACGGTTTAGAATTGTGGCACCAAAGACGCTTTTGAAATGTCGCAGAACATATGAGATGTTCCAAAGACTGAAATTGGGATTTCAGACTAGTGCCCACGTCAAGAGGTATGAGACCTCTGACAAGTTTCTTAAGCCTGCAAACTAAGGGAGAAAATCTCAATCGTTGAGCATGTGCTTAGATTGTCTGAGTACTACAATCACTTGAATCGACTGGGAGTTAATCTTCCAGATGAGATAGTGATGGTTCTCCATAGTCACTGCCACCAAGCTATTAGAGCTTCGTGATGAACTATAACATATTAGGGATAGACATGATGATCCTTGAGCAACTCGCGATGTTTGACACCGCGAAAGTAGAAATCAAGTAGGAGCATCAATTGTTGATGGTTAAACCGCTAGTTTCAAGAAGGGCAAGGGAAAGAAGGGATACTTCATGAAACGGCAAATCAGTTGCTGCTCTAGTGAAGAAACCCAAGGTTGAACCCAAACCCGAGACTAAGTGCTTCTGTAATGAGGGGAACGGTCACTGAAGCAGAACTACCCTAGATACTTGGTAGATGAGAAGGCTGGCAAGGTTGACAGAAGTATTTTGAATATACGTTATATTATTGTGTACTTTACTAGTACTCCTAGTAGCACCAGGGTAATAAATACCGGTTCGGTTGCTAAGTGTTAGTAACTCGAAATAAAAGGCTACAGAGACTAGCTAAAGGTGAGATGACGATATGTGTTGGAAGTGTTTCCAAGGTTGATGTGATCAAACATCGCACGCTCCCTCTACCATCGGGATTGGTGATAAACCTAAATAATTGTTATTTGGTGTTTGCGTTGAGCATAGACATGATTGGATTGTGTTTATCGTAATACGGTTATTCATTTAAGGAGAATAATGGTTACTCTGTTTATTTGAATAATACCTTCAATGGTCTTGCACCTAAAATGAATGGTTTATTGAATCTCGATCGTAGTGATACACATGTTCATGCCAAAAGATATAAGATAGTAATGATAGTACCACATACTTGTGGCACTGCCATTTGAGTCATGTTGGTATAAAATGCATGAAGAAGCTCCATGTTGATGGATCTTTGGACTCACTCGTTTTTGAAAAGATTGAGACATGCGAACCATGTCTATTGGTAGATATGCATGAAGAAACTCCATATAGATGGATCATTTGGAGTCACTTGTTTTTGAATCACTTGAGACATGCAAATCATACGACATGGGCAAGATGACTGAAAGGCCTCGTTTTCAGTAAGATGGGACAAGAAAGCAACTTGTTGGAAGTAATACATTTTGATGTGTGCAGTCCAATGAGTGCTGAGGCACGCAATGAATATCGTTATGTTCTTACTTCACGGATGATTTGAGTAGATGTTGAGTATATTTACTTGATGAAACACAAGTCTGAATTATTGAAAGGTTTAAGTAATTTCAGAGTGATGTTGAAGATCGTCGTGACAAGAGGATAAAATGTCTATGATATGATCATAGAGATGAATATCTGAGTTACGAGTTTGGCACACAATTAAGACATTGTGGAAATTGTTTCACAATTAATACCGCCTGGAACACCATAGTGTGATGGTGTGTCCGAACATCATAACTGCACCCTATTGGATATGGTGCATACCATGATGTCTCTTATCGAATTACCACTATCGTTTATGGGTTAGGCATTAGAGACAACCACATTCACTTTAAATAGGGCACCACGCAATTCCATTGAGATGACACCGTATGAACTTTGGTTTAGAAAAACCTAAGCTGTCATTTCTTAAGAGTTTGGGGCTGCGACACTTATGTGAAAAAGTTTCAGGCTGATAAGCTCGAACCCAAAGCGGATAAATGCATCTTCATAGAATACCCAAAACAGTTGGGTATACCTCCTATTTCTGATCCGGAAGCAAAAGTGATTGTTTCTAGAAATGGGTCCTTTCTCGAGGAAAAGTTTCTCTCAAAAGAATTGAGTGGGAGGGTGATGGAGACTTGATGAGGTTATTGAACCGTCACTTCAACTAGTGTGTAGCGGGGCACAGGAAGTTGTTCCTGTGGCACCTACACCAATTGAAGTGGAAGCTTATGATAGTTATCATGAAACTTCGGATCAAGTCACTACCAAACCTCATAGGTCGAAAAGGATGCGTACTACTTCAGAGTGGTACGTAATCCTGTCTTGGAAGTCATGTTGCTAGACAACAATGAACCTATGAGCTATGGAGAAGTGATGGTGGGCCCGGATTCCGACGAATGGCTCGAGGCCATAAAATTCGAGAGAGGATCCATGTATAAAAACAAAGTATAGACTTTGGAAGAACTACTTGATGGTCGTAAGGCTGTTGGGTGTAGATGGATTTTAAAAGGAAGATGGACAATGATGGTAAGTGCCGCCATTAAGAAAGCTTGACTTGTCGTTAAGATGTTTTCCGACAAGTTCAAGGAGTTGACTACGGTGAGACTTTCTCACTCGTAGCGATGCTAAGAGTCTGTTGGAATTATGTTAGCAGTTACTGCATTATTTATGAAATCTTGCAGATGGGATGTCAAAACATTGTTTCCTCGACGATTTTCTTGAGGAAAGGTTGTATGTGATACAACCAAAAGGTTTTGTCAATCCTGAAAGATGCTAACAAGTATGCAAAGCTCCAGCAATCCTTCTAAGGACTGGAGTAAGCATCTCGGAGTTGGAATGTACACTTTGATGAGATGATCAAAGATTTTGGGTTTATACAAAGTTTATGAGAAACTTGTATTTCCAAAGAAGTGAGTGGGAGCACTATAGAATTTTTGATGAGTATATGTTGTTAACATATTGTTGATTAGAAATGATGTAGAATTTCTGGAAAGCATACAGGGTTATTTGAGAAGTGTTTTTCAATGGAAAACCTGGATTAAGCTACTTGAACATTGAGCATCAAGATCTATAAGGATAGATCAAAAACGCTTAATAGTACTTTCAAATGAATACATACCGTGACAAGATTTTGAAGGAGTTCAAAATAGATCAGCAAAGAAGGAGTTCTTGGCTGTGTTACAAGGTGTGAGTATTGAGTAAGACTCAAGACCTGACCATGGCAGAAGAGAGAGAAAGGACGAATGTCGTCCCCTATGCTTTAGACGTGGGCTCTACAGTATGCTATGCTGTGTACCGCACCTGAAGTGTGCCTTGCCATGAGTCAGTCAAGGGGTACAAGAGTGATCCAGGAATGGATCACATGACAGCGGTCAAACTTATCCTTAGTAACTAGTGGACTAAGGAATTTTCTCAATTATGGAGGTGGTAAAAGAGTTCGTCGTAAAGGGTTACGTCGATGCAAACTTTGACACTAATCCGGATGACCCTGAGTAGTAAACCGGATTCGTATAGTAGAGCAGTTATTTGGAATAGCTCCAAGTAGCGTGTGGTAGCTGCATCTACAAGATGACAGAGATTTGTAAAGCACACATGGATCTGAAAGGTTCAGACCCATTAACTAATAAACCTTTCTCACAAGCGAGATATGAACAAACCCCATGGGTGTTGGATTCATTACAATCACATAGTGATGTGAACTAGATTGTTGACTCTAGTGCAAGTGGGAGACTGTTGGAAATATGCCCTAGAGGCAATAATAAAATGGTTATTATTGTATTTCCTTGTTCATGATAATTGTCTATTTTCATGCTATTATTGTATTAACTGGAAACCGTAATACATGTGTGAATACATAGACCACCACATGTCCCTAGTAAGCCTCTAGTTGACTAGCTCGTTGATCAATAGATGGTTATGGTTTCCTGACCATGGACATTGGATGTCATTGATAACGGGATCACATCATTAGGAGAATGATGTGAAGGACAAGACCCAATCCTAAGCATAGCACAAGATCATGTAGTTCGTTTTCTAAGAGCTTTTCTAATGTCAAGTATCATTTCCTTAGACCATGAGATTGTGCAACTCCCGGATACCGTAGGAATGCTTTGGGTGTACAAAACGTCACAACATAATTGGGTGGCTATAAAGGTGCACTACAGGTATCTCCGAAAGTGTCTGTTGGGTTGGCACGAATCGAGGCTGGGATTTGTCACTCCGTATGACGGAGAGGTATCTCTGGGCCCACTCGGTAATGCATCATCATAATGAGCTCAATGTGACTAAGGAGTTATCCACGGTATCATGTGTTACGGAACGAGTAAAGTGACTTGTCGGTAACGAGATTGAACGAGGTATTGGGATACCGACGATCGAATCTCGGGCAAGTAACATACCGATTGACAAAGGGAATTGTATACGGGATTGATTGAATCCCCGACATCATGGTTCATCCGATGAGATCATCGTGGAACATGTGGGAGCCAATATGGGTATCCAGATCCCGCTATTGGTTATTGGCCGGAGAGATGTCTCGGTCATGTCTGCATGGTTCCCGAACCCGTAGGGTCTACACACTTAAGGTTTGGTGACGCTAGAGTTGTTATGGGAAATAGTATGTGATTATCGAAGGTTTTTCGGAGTCCCGGATGAGATCCTGAACGTGACGAGGAGTTTCGGAATGGTCCGGAGGTGAAGATCGATATATTGGACGAAGGGTATTGGAGTCCAGAATTGTTCCGGGGGTACCGGGTGACGACCAGCGTGTCCAAAAGGGGTTTCGGAGGCCCCAGCAAGTGTTGGGGGGCCTTATGGGCCAATGGGAAGGGGCACACCAGCCCACTAACGGGCTATGTGCCCCTACCACCCCATCTCACGTAACCAGGAGAGGTGTGATACGTCTCCATCTAATCTATAATTTTTGATTGTTCCATGCCAATATTATTGAACTTTCATATACTTTTGGCAACTTTTTATACTATTTTTGGGACTAACATATTGATCCAGTGCCCAGTGCTAGTTCTTGTTTGTTGCATGTTTTTTGTTTCGCGGAATATCCATATCAAATGGAGTCCAAACGGCATAAAAACTAACGGAGATTTTTTTGGAATATATATGATTTTTGGGATGAAAAATCCACGCAAGATGGTGCCCGAGGTGGCCACGAGGCAGGGGGCGCGCCTGCCCCCTGGGCGCACCCGTGATCCTCGTGGGCCACCCGTAAGGCGATTGATGCCCTTTTTTCGCCGCAAGAAAGCTAATATCCGGATAGAGATCGTGTTAAACTTCAGCCCAATCGGAGTTACGGATATCCGGGAATATAAGAAAAGGTGAAAGGGAAGAATCTGGGAACGCAGAAACAGAGAGAGACAGAGAGACAGATCCAATCTCGGAGGGGCTCTCGCCCCTCCCGTGCCATGGAGGCCATGGACCAGAGGGGGAACCCTTCTCCCATCTAGGGAGGAGGTCAAGGAAGAAGAAGAAGGAGGTGGGCTCTCTCCCCCTCGCTTCCGGTGGCACCAGAGTGCCACCGGGGGCCATCATCATCACCGCGATCTACACCAACACCTCCGCCATCTTCACCAACATCTCCATCACCTTCCCTCATTTATCTACAGCGGTCCACTCTCCCGCAACCCGCTGTACCCTCTACTTGAACATGGTGCTTTATGCTTCATATTATTATCCAATGATGTGTTGCCATCCTATGATGTCTGAGTTGATTTTCGTTGTCCTATCGGTGGTTGATGAATTTCTATGATTGATTTAATTTGCTTGTGGTTATGTTGTTGTCCTTTGGTGCCCATCATATGATTGCGTGCGTGGATCACACCCTAGGGTTAGTTGTATGTTGATAGGACTATGTATTGGAGGGCAAGAGTGACAGAAGCTTCAACCTAGCATAGAAATTGATGCATACGGGATTGAAGGGGGACCAATATATCTTAATGCTATGGTTGGGTTTTACCTTAATGAACATTAGTAGTTGCGGATGCTTGCTAATAGTTCCAACCATAAGTGCATAGAATTCCAAGTCAGGGATGACATGCTAGCAGTGGCCTCTCCCACATAATACTTGCTATCGGTCTAGTAAAGTAGTCGATTGCTTAGGGGCAATTTCACAACTCCTACCACCACTTTTCCACACTCGCTATATTTACTTTACTGTTTCTTTATCTAAACAGCCCCTACTTTTTATTTACGTACTCTTTATTATCTTGCAAACCTATCCAACAACACCTACAAAGTACTTCTAGTTTCATACTTGTTCTAGGTAAAGCGAACATCAAGCGTGCATAGAGTTGTATCGGTGGTCGATAGAACTTGAGGGAATATTTGTTCTGCCTTTAGCTCCTCGTTGGGTTCAACACTCTTACTTATCGAAAACTGTTGCGTTCCCCTATACTTGTGGGTTATCAAGACATTTTTCTGGTGCCGTTGCCGGGGAGCAATAGCGTGGGGTGAATATTCTCGTGTGTGCTTGTTTCCTTTATCACTAAGTAATTTTTATTTGCTGTTCTTAGTTGTTTTCTATCTTTAGTTATGGGTAGGAAACGCAAAATACCAAAAAAATAGTTGTACCTACTAAACCAGTGGTTGAAGAACCACTCAAAATCTATCACACTGCTGAAGCTTATTACTTGGATCATCTTCGATCCCTATGTGCTCGTGCTGAAACCCCAACTAGCTTAGTTGGGGGCAAATATTTAGATGAGCATGCTTGTTTTGTGCGACACCGAATATTTGAAAAGGGGAAAAATTTACTGGGTCAAATTCATCGTTTGCAATGATATGCTTGGAATTTATGTGAAATATATGATTTTACTTGTTGTTCTGAAAACCCTAAGAAACACCTTCCCTATCAATGTGAGTTTAGTGATAATGGAATCGTATCTTCGTATGCTAAGGGTGTTTATAATTACTATGATGTTCAACAAATTGAAGAATTTGTTGCTTTTAAGGGTGCTTACGAAATTGCTTCTTTGATTGAAAAGTATGATGCTACTCTTTGAAAATTTTCCCATACTTAAATATTGCTATGATAATTATGCTTCTAATGCCTATGTTGAACCATATATTGAGGACTACTCCGCTGTCCAAGAAGAGACTAATATTTTGCAGGAGTCTATGGAAGAAGAAATTGATGAAACTGTGAGCTCATTAGATGAAAAAGATGAGGAAGAGAGCGAAGAACAAAAGGAGGAAGAGCGAATTAGCTACCCGTGCCCACCTTCTAATGATAGTAACTCTTCAACTCATACATTGTTTAGTTTCCTTTCGTGCTTACCGAAGGATGATTGCTATGATGACTACTATGATCCCGTTGATTCTCTTGAAATATCCCTTTTTGATGATGCTTGCTATGCTTGTGGCCAAGATGCCAATATGAATTATGCTTATGGAGATGAACTTGCTATAGTTCCTTATGCTAGACATGAAATTGTTGCTATTGCACCCACGCATGATAGTCCTATTATCTTTTTGAATTCTCCCAACTACACTATATCGGAGAATTTTGCACTTATTAAGGATTATATTGATGGGTTGCCTTTTACTACTGCACATGATGATTTTGATGAATATAATATGCATGTTCTTGCTGCTCCTACTTGCAATTATTATGAGAGAGGAACTATATGTCCACCTCTCTATGTTTCCAATACGATAAAATTGCAAGAAACTATTTATGCTATGCATTGGCCTTTACTATGTGTGCATCAATTGTTCTTTTATGACATGCCAATGCATAGTAAGAGAGTTCGACTTCGTAGTTACATGATATATGTTACTTTGTGCTCACTACTAAATTATAAATCATTGTTAATTAAAATTGGCTTTGATATTCCTTGGGATCCGGGTGGATTCACTACTTGAGCACTATATGCCTAGCTTAATGGCTTTAAAGAAAGCACTACCAGGAAGACAACCCAGAAGTTTTAGGGAGTCATTTATTTCTGTTGAGTTCTTTCATATAGTTTAAAAACAACAAAAATAAAGAGGGGAACCCAAAACTTTTTCAAAAAGGAAAGTGAAAGTGAGAAAGACAAGCATTGTTGAAGTGGGAGAGCTCCTTGAACTTTGTTCATGCTCACGGCAACTTTGTGAATCTTGATTACAGAAACTTTTCAACAAAAATAATTATCCCCTTGTACAGTTCCATTGTATTATAAAAATAATGTGCCAAGGTTTGCCTTTAGGATGTTTACATTTGCTTGATGGTTTGTACGGTGCAGGACAGAAACTTTGGCTGTAGTGCGTGATTTTACATTTTTAGCTAGAACGTCAAATGGTTCTGATTCTTTTTGCACTGTATTCCTATAAAAATTGTTTATTTTTAAAAATTTTGGTAGAATTTTTCAAGTTTCATAAGTATGGTGAATGTTCAGATTATTACAGACTGTTCTGTTTTAGACAGATTCTGTTTTTGATGCATAGTTTACTTGTTTTGATGAAACTATCGATTTGTATAGTGGATTAAGCCATGGAAAAGCTATATTACAGTAGACACAATGCAAAAACAAAATATGAATTGGTTTTCAACAGTACTTAGAGTAGTGATTTTCTTTATTATACTAACGGATATTACCGAGTTTTCTGTTGAAGTTTTGTGTGGATGAAGTGTTCGATGATCGAGAAGGTCTCGATGTGAGAAGAAGGAAGAGAGGCAAGAGCTCAAGCTTGGGGATGCCCGAGGCACCCCAAGTAAATAATCAAGGATACTCAAGCGTCTAAGCTTGGGGATGCCCCAGAAGGCACCCCCTCTTTCTTCAACAAGTATCGGTATGTTTTCGGATTCGTTTCGTTCATGCGATATGTGCAATCTTGAAGCGTCTTTTGCATTTAGTTTTAATCTTTCTTTTATGCACCATGCTGGTATGAGATAGTCCTTGTTTGATTTATAGAATGCTCTTTGCACTTCACTTATATCTTTTGAGTATGGCTTTATAGAATGCTTCATGTGCTTCACTTATATCATTTGAAGTTTGGATTGCCTGTTTCTCTTTACATAGACAACTGCCATTTGTAGAATGCTCTTTTGCTTCACTTATATTTGTTAGAGAGTGGGCATATATTTTGTAGAAGGAATTAAACTCTCTTGCTTCACTTATATCTATTTAGAGAGATGACAGGAATTGGTCATTCACATGGTTAGTCATAAAATCCTACATAAAACTTGTAGATCACTGAATATGATATGTTTGATTCCTTGCAATAGTTTTGCGATATAAAGATGGTGATATTAGAGTCATGCTAGTGGGTAGTTGTGGATTAGTAGAAATACTTGTGTTGAGGTTTGTGATTCCCGTAGCATGCACGTATGGTGAACCGTTATGTAACGAAGTCGGAGCATGAGGTATTTATTGATTGTCTTCCCTATGGGTGGTGGTCGGGGACGAGCGATGGTCTTTTCCTACCAATCTATCCCCCTAGGGGCATGCGTAGTAGTACTTTGCTTCGAGGGCTAATAAACTTTTGCAATAAGTATGTGAGTTCTATATGACTAATGTTGAGTCCATGGATTATACGCACTCTCACCCTTCCATCATTGCTAGCCTCTTTAGTATCGCGCAACTTTCGCCGGTACCATAAACCCACCATATACCTTCCTCAAAACAGCCACCATACCTACCTATCATGGCATTTCCATAGCCAATCCAAGATATATTGCCATGCAACTTCCATCATCATCATATACATGACTTGAGCATTCATTGTCATATTGCTTTGCATGATCGTAAGATAGCTAGCATGATGTTTTCATGGCTTGTCTGTTTTTTGATGTCATTGCTACGCTAGATCATTGCACATCCCGATACACCTCCGGAGGCATTCATATAGAGTCATATCTTTGTTCTAGATATGGAGTTGTAAGTAAATAAAAGTGTGATGATCTTCATTATTAGAGCATTGCCCCAGTGAGGAAAGGATGATGGAGACTATGATTCCCCCAGAAGTCGGGATGAGAATCCGGACTTTAAAAATAAATAAAAGAGGCTAAAGAAGCCCAAATAAAAAAACAGGCCAGATAAGCCCACCAAAAAAACAAAAAACAAAAAATGAGAGAAAAAGAGAGAAGGGGCAATGTTACTATCCTTTTACCACACTTGTTCTTCAAAGTAGCACCATGTTCTTGATATAGAGAGTCTCTTGAGTTATCACTTTCATATACTAGTGGGAATTTTCATTATATAACTTGGCTTGTATATTCCGATGATGGGCTTCTCAAATGCCCGAGGTCTTCATGAGCAAGCAAGTTGGATGCACACCCACTTAGTTTTTAGTCCGAGCTGCCATACACTTATAGCTCTTAGTGCATCCGTTGCATGGCAATCCCTACTCACTCACATTGATATCTATTGATGGGCATCTCCATAGCCCGTTGATACGCCTAGTTGATGTGAGACTACCTTCTCCTTTTTGTCTTCTCCACAACCACCATTCTATTCCACCTATAGTGCTATATCCATGGCTCACGCTCATGTATTGTGTGAGGTTTGAAAATGCTGAAGCGCATTAAAAAGTATGAACCAACTGCTCGGCTTGTCATCGGGGTTGTGCATGATGTGAATATTTTGTGTGGTGAAGATGGAGCATAGCCAGACTATATGATTTTGTAGGGATAACTTTCTTTAGCCTTGTTATTTTGAAAAGACATGATTGCTTTATTAGTGGGCTTGAAGTATTATTGTTTTTATGTCAAATGATAGACTATTGCTTTGAATCACTCGTGTCTTAATATTCATGCCATGATTCGATTAGATGATCAAGACTATGCTAGGTAGAATTCCACATCAAAAACTATCTTTTTTATCATTTACCTACTCGAGGACGAGCAGGAATTAAGATTGGGGATGCTGATACATCTCCGCCGTATCTATAATTTTTGATTGTTCCATGTCAATATTATTGAACTTTCATATACTTTTGGCAACTTTTTATACTATTTTTGGGACTAACATATTGATCCAGTGCCCAGTGCAAGTTCCTGTTTTTTGCATGTTTTTTGTTTCCCAGAATATCCATATCAAACGGAGTCCAAACGGGATAAAAACTGACGGAGATTTTTTTTGGAATATATATGATTTTTGGGAAGAAAAATCCACGCGAGATGGTGCCCGCGCCCCTGACCCTCGTGGGCCACCCGTAAGGCGGTTGATGCCCTTCTTTCGCCGCAAGAAAGCTAATATCCAGATAGAGATCGTGTTAAAATTTCAGCCCAATCGGAGTTACGGATATCCGGGAATATAAGAAAAGGTGAAAGGGAAGAATCTGGGAACGCAGAAACAGAGAGAGACAGAGAGACAGATCCAATCTCGGAGGGGCTCTCGCCCCTCCCGTGCCATGGAGGCCATGGACTAGAGGGGAAACCCTTCTCCCATCTAGGGAGGAGGTCAAGGAAGAAGAAGAAGGAGGGGGGCTCTCTCCCCCTCACTTCCGGTGTCACCAGAGTGCCACCGGGGGCCATCATCATCACCGCGATCTACACCAATACCTCCGCCATCTTCACCAACATCTCCATCACCTTCCCTCCTCTATCTACAGCGGTCCACTCTCCCGCAACCCGCTGTACCCTCTACTTGAACATGGTGCTTTATGATTCATATTATTATCCAATGATGTGTTGCCATCCTATGATGTCTGAGTAGATTTTCGTTGTCCTATCGGTGGTTGATGAATTGCTATGATTGATTTAATTTGCTTGTGGTTATGTTGATGTCCTTTGGTGCCCATCATATGATTGCGCGCGTGGATCACACCCTAGGGTTAGTTCTATATTGATAGGACTATGTATTGGAGGGCAAGAGTGACAGAAGCTTCAACCTAGCATAGAAATTGATGCATACGGGTTTGAAGGGGGACCGATATATCTTAATGCTATGGTTGGGTTTTACCTTAATGAACATTAGTAGTTTCGGATGCTTGCTAATAGTTCCAATCATAATTGCATAGAATTCCAAGTCAGGGATGACATGCTAGCAGTGGACTCTCCCACATAATACTTGCTATCGGTCTAGTAAAGTAGTCGATTGCTTAGGGGCAATTTCGCAACTCCTACCACCACTTTTCCACACTCGCTATATTTACTTTACTGTTTCTTTATCTAAACAGCCCCTACTTTTTATTTACGTACTCTTTATTATCTTGCAAACCTATCCAACAACACCTATAAAGTACTTCTAGTTTCATACTTGTTCTAGGTAAAGCGAACATCAAGCATGCGTGGAGTTGTATCGGTGGTCGATAGAACTTGAGGGAATATTTGTTCTGCCTTTAGCTCCTTGTTGGGTTCGACACTCTTACTTATCGAAAACTGTTGCGATCCCCTATACTTGTGGGTTATCAAGGTGGGGGCTCCTCCCCTAGGGCAGCCTCCCCTCCTGGCATGGGGGGCAAGTCTCCTAGGGGTGGGGGCGCCCAAAACCCATCTAGGGTTCCCTCCCTGGCTGCCGCCCCTCCCCTAGATGGGATCTGAAGGGGCCGACCCCCGATCCCCTTCTCCTATAAATAGTGGGGGTGGGAGGGCTGCCAGAAGACCGAGACCCTTCCCCTGGCACAGCCCCTTCCCCTCTCCTACACCTCCTCCTCCTCCTCCTCCGTAGCGCTTGGCGAAGCCCTTCCGGAGAACCACGAGCTCCATCACCACCACGCCGTCGTGCTATCAGAGTTCTCCCTCAACTTCTCCTCTCTCCTTGCTGGATCAAGAAGGAGGAGACGTTCCCGGGCTATACATGTGTTGAACACGGAGGCGCCGTTGTTCGGCACTTAGATCGGAATCGACCGCGATCTGAATCGTTGCGTGTACGACTCCACCAACCGCATTCTTGTAACGTTTCTGCTTAGCAATCTTCAAGGGTATGAAGATGCACTCTCTCTCTCTCATTGCTAGTATCTCCTAGATTGATCTTGGTGACACGTAGGAAAATTTTGAATTATTGCTACGTTCCCCAACAGAGGGAAGCGCGATCGGAATGCAGAGCAGCCCATGAGGAGGCTTGGCAGGCGAGGGAGATTGTGGCTGGAAAGCCCTTTCTGCTGAAAACTAAGTTCGGTGACCCGAACTATGCCCAGCTTAACCAAGTATGGAGTTCTCTGGACAAGTTCTTGGACTTGCCGAAAAGTTCTGCCGATGCGGCGCAGTATTACCAAGAGCGAGATGGATATGCAACGGAGAAGCTTTTTTGGTCGCAGTTTGGCGCATCAAAGCGCCCTCTGTTGCTCAATGAACAGATGTCCCAATGGGCTGAACTTCATAGGCTATCCGGGGCTGCCATGAAGGATGTCGTAATCCAGTTGTGGCCAACCGAGCCTGTTCTGAATAGCTATTTCGGTTTGGTGCAAAGGCTTGTTGACGCGGTGCCACGTATCGACGCTGTGAAGTGGTCAACGTGCATTGAGAGTGCACGGATGGCTTTTGCCCGAGTCAAGACATTCTGGGGGAAGATAAAGGCCATCGATGTTGCAACGAAGGGTCCACCTAAAGGCAAGGACCGTCCGGAACCGGAGCATTATTTTGAAGACGTCCTAGCATTGTTGAGGAAATCGTTAACTGGTAGCTGCTCGGTTGGCTAGCGTGTAGGGGATTAATCGGCTAATCGTCAAGTTAATCGGCCATTTAATCAATTAATCGGATGATTTTTCGGTTTATCGGCTACTCGGTGACCCTATGAGTAGGGATTAATCGGCAAGTTAACTGGTTAATAGGATGAATTCTTGAACAGGGCATCCTAGAGGCCACCCACTTTATAGAGGGTCAGTGCTCAAAAGATATAATGTTCGAGTGAGGTGTATGAAAATTGTAAAAGATGATTTTATAGTTAATCTATTTATGTTTTGCTTGAAAGCTTGAATTCCTCCTGTGCGGCCGTTTTGATATAATCTGAAAGTTTTCCAATCGTTGGCTTTAGCCCCCTCGTAGGAAGTACGTGGGTGTTCGAAAAAGCATTTAATAACTCTTTATCCAACGTCTTGGTCCATGAAGGAGGTGATAATGCGGCGAACCAGGCAATCGGACTATAAGGCGTTAACACTTTCACTTAGCCATAGGAGTTTTATGGTGGGGCTACGACATAGCCCCTGGTATGTATGCGGTGTATGGTGCCTTACATATTTGATCTGAAAAAGATCCCTCGTGTGACACGGAGAATCGCTAAAGATTCCAATAAGTCCTCAAGTGGTTGACCAGCTCACGCCGCATCATGACAGTCAGTTTTCGGCTTTCTCTACTAAGGTGCTCGTCCGGTTTAGACCATGGCACAATCTCAGTAGTTCTCCCTTTACTACCTTGGCCGATAGAGCGGAATGTAGGGTAGCAAGCACAGGAGCCAGGCAACCCAACTATTGACCCAAGACAATGATTCGGAGCTGATGCATATAAGGCCAAACTTGCGACGCCGAAGTATGCTATAGAGCTGTTCGGACTTTTACTGGCAACTCATTTGTTCCCACACCGAGCCCCTGGCAGGTTATGCCAAGGTATTTCTGTGAAATAAATATAGGAGCCATATTTGTCGGGAAACAATACGGATTATTAGTTCGGATATTGTTTACTGGTAATTGAGCGATATGCCAATGATTACTTATGATATATATATATATAAGTCATCCGCCCGGCTATTTGACATGCTCGGGGTTGGAGGCAGAGGAACAGGCATAGTACAGGCTCAAGAAATAGGGAGTGCGGTCTACAAAAAGTTATTTTGGACCTCCTATCGCGCGTCTACGCCGCCAGTCCTCGGTGGGGGAAATCCTTGCTGGAAATAGCCCCTTGGGTGAGTGTACGGATCCGGACTCCGATAGAGCCAGTTTCAGATGTTTATCCTATTCGTCACCTATTTTTTAAGGATAGCGAAGGAAGAAATAAAAAATAAGTAATAAAATAAAGTTACTGGAGTGCTTGCAGGCTTGTCCGTATTGTGCTTCCGCCAATGCTCATGGTATCTTGAGTGTGTAATGATGTATGCGCGGTACAAATTTTGTAGGTGTGTGGAGTGGGCGGCGGAAGCCGGGTTGCTATTTCCGTTCTAGGAGTAGATGATCCTCGGGCGGAGATTGCTTCTGACCCCCGGTTTTTCGTTGGTGAACCTCTCCGCCATCCCTGTCGCTTGGCGGCCTCCTCCCCCTGTGTTCGGCGTTGAGCTTGCCGGCCTATTTAAAGACCCAGCAGTTTCTATTGGTATGATTAGCTATTTTATTGGGGTGGCCATGATTCTGGCATGGTTGGCCCAATATCCTGTCCAGGTTGGATGGTTCGTCTCGATTTGCCTTGAATGGCTTCTTCCGCTGACCGGGCTTGGGGTTGCTGAATCTGGCATTGACCGCCGTGTCGCCTAATCTTTCATTGTCATTGTGACTGTTGTTTCTGCTTCCTTTTGGCTTGCCGTTGCCGTCTCGGATTTCAGAGGTGCCCTGGTCACTGGCGCTATTGCTTCTACGAGTGAGCCAACTATCTTCTCCCGCGCAAAAGTGGGTCATCAGAGCAGTGAGGGCTGTCATGGATTTAGGTCCTTCTTGGCCGAGGTGGCGTGCAAGCCATTTGTCCTGGACGCCGTATCTGAAAGCCGCAAGGGCTTCCGCGTCCATACAGTCGACGATTTGGTTATTTTTGACTAAGAACTGAGTCCAGAGCTCCCTGGCTGATTCTACGGGCTGTTGGATAATTTGACTTAGGTCATCGGCATCCGGTGGCTGGACATATGTTCCTCGGAAGTTATCGAGGAAGGCCTATTCCAAGTCCTCCCAGCTACCTATGGAATTTTCAGGCAGGCTGTTTAACCAGTACCGAGATGGCCCTTTTAGTTTTAGTGGGAGGTATTTAATGGCGTGGAGGTCGTCCCCATGGGCCATATGGATGTGGAGGATGAAATCTTCTATCCATACAGCGGGATCGGTTGCCCCATCGTATGATTCAATATTGAGGGTTTGAATCCTTCGGGGAATTCATGATCCGTTACTTCATCAGTGAAGCAAAGCGGGTGTGCGGCGCCTCTATGCTGGGCCACACTGCGACGTAACTCCGAAGGAGTCCCTTTGCGGTTTTCGGCTCAGGCATGGCGAGGTTTGACGCGTCCGAATAGGTAGCCATCATCGCGTGTCGAAGCATGCTTTCACGATACTTAGATCGGTCTTGCGTGTCCTGCTCTATTGTCCAAGTCTCTCTGCAGGTTGTCTGGGTAATCGTGACCTGCGTTGTTCCTGCCTTTACGGTGAGGTGGGGCGGTCTGGTGTTCAGCCTGAGTTGCCTCTTTATCCGGACAGGGTTGCCGGTGACCTGCCACATTGTGTGATGATGGTATGGGCTCCAACGCCCCTTCATCGGACTGGTATAGCGATCTGTGCTTTGGGTAGCCTTTGGCTAGGCTACTCAGGCCGTATTCTTCGGCGACCAGCACTTCGGTCCATCTATCGTTGAGTAATTCTTGGTCAGCTTGAAGTTGCTGCTGCTTCTTTTTCAGGCTCCTTTCCGTAGCTACCATCCTGCGCTTGAAGTGCTTATGTTCGAGGGGCTCTTCGGGTACGATGAAGTCTTCGTCGCCGAGGCTTACCTCATCTTCGGAGAGCGGAAGGTAGTTGTCGTCCTCCGAACCGTCGCTGGGCAGGGCCTGTTCGTCGGGGCTGGCTTGCCCGTTTTCCCGTTCCTCCTGCTCGGATGTAGCCGCCACAGGGTCTTCGGTGCTGTTCGGAGTACTATTTTCTCTAGTGCCATTGTTCCTGCGGCGTGACTTGGGGTGATGTTTGGGGAGCTGGAACTTAGATTGTGACTCATGAGGTTTAACTGGATATCCCTTGTCTTTGCCGCGAGGCTTTTTAAGTGTATCAATCATGTACGCGTCATGTGAAGGGGTGGCCGTCTCGCTCCTGATGACTGGCGGGTCTTGGCCTTGTTCCTTATCGGCATCGTCATCTATACCATCAATGTGTGCGGAGCCAGGAGCGGGCATGTCGGTTAAGTCCTCGACAGTGGCTATGAAGTGGGTGGCGGGTGGGAAGCAAAATTCTCCATTATCAGCTTCTAGCTCGAACCGGACATAGTTTGACCGTGAGTCCCCCATCGGGGACAGGTTTTTCAATGAAATCAGCACTTCGCCAAAGGGCGAGTGTTGGAAGACATCTGCGGCGCTGAACTCGATGATTGATAACCGATCCAACTCGGTGTCCGAGGGCGCGCAAGGTTCGGAACTTATAGCCGGAAATGAGTCCGAAATTCCGTTGACGCTGATGCTGCCTGGTGTTGAGTTTGTGTGCGACTCCAACACTGTGGACTCTGTGGCTTTAGATGGTGCAAACTGCTCCGGATCTAAGGTCGTAGCAGTTACCGGAACCATCTTCAGAACCTGGTCCGATGACCGATTTAGGTCATCTTCATCGGAGCGAGGGGGAGCGACCGCCGCGGTCTCAATCCATTGAAGATCAAGTCTCCATGGATATCCGTGACATAGTTCAAGCTTCCAAATCTGACCTGATGGCCAGGGGTGTAGCTATCAATCTACTCCAGATGGCCAAGGGAGTTGGCCTGCAGTACGAAACCGTCGAATACGAAAATATGTCCGGGGAGGAAGGTCTCTCCTTGGGCAGCATCACTATAGATGATCGGAGGGGCCATCGAACCTCTCGTTGACGGCACAGTGGAACTCTCAATGAAAGCACCAATGTCGGTGTAAAAACTGGCGGATCTCGGGTAGGGGGTCCCGAACTGTGCGTCTAGGATCGATGGTAACAGGAGACGAGGGACACGATGTTTACCCAGGTTTGGGCCCTCTCTATGGAGGTAATACCCTACGTCCTACTTGATTGATCTTGATGAATATGAGTGTTACAAGAGTTGATCTACCACGAGACCGTAATGGCTAAACCCTAGAAGTCTAACCTGTATGACTATGGTAATGAGTATTTCCTTTCCGTACTAACACCTCCGGTTTATATAGACACCAAGGGGATCTAGGGTTTACATAGAGTCGGTTACATAAGAAGGAATCTTCATAGTCGGTTGCCAAGCTTGCCTTCCACGCCAAGGAGAGTCCAATGCGGACACATGTATGGTCTTCGGCCTTCATGTCTTCACAGCCCATCAGTCCGGCCCATGGATAACAGGCCGGACGCCCGAGGACCCCTTAGTCCAGGACTCCCTCACCCAGCCCCATGAACAAAAAAACAAAAGAATAAAAAATAATAATAATTAAATTAGTTAATTAATTAAGTGAATTAATTAACCTAATTAATTCTGTTTAATTAACCTAATCACCTAGTTAAGCTAATTAATCATGTTTAGTTGAACTCTGTCAATGACACGCAGGCCCCACCCCTTTAAGCTTTTCATTTAAAATAAATATAATCTGCAAATTAATTAGTTAATTAAAGCACTAATCCGTCACTCACTAATGGGGCCCACACTTAATCAATCCTAATTAGTTTAAAACAAAACATATTTCATGTCTATCTCAATGACACGTGGGTCCCACTGGACCCATGATAACCCACAAGTATAGGGGATCGCAACAGTTTTTGAGGGTAGAGTATTCAACCCAAATTTATTGATTCGACACAAGGGGAGCCAAAGAATATTCTCAAGTATTAGCAGCTGAGTTGTCAATTCAACCACACCTGGAAACTTAATATATGCAGCAAAGTATTTATTAGCAAAGTAATATGATAGTAGTGGTAACGGTGGCAAAAGGTAACGGTAGAAAAAGTAATATTTTTGGTTTTTGTAGTGATTGTACCAATAGCAACGGAAAAGTAAATAAGCAAAGAACAATATATGAAAAGCTCGTAGGCATTGGATCGGTGATGGAGAATTATGCCGGATGCGATCGATCATGTAATAGGCATAACCTAGGGTGACACAGAACTAGCTCTAGTTCATCAATGTAATGTAGGCATGTATTCCAAATATAGTCATAGGTGCTTATGGAAAAGAACTTGCATGACATCTTTTGTCCTACCCTCCCGTGGCAGCGGGGTCCTATTGGAAACTAAGGGATATTAAGGCCTCCTTTTAATAGAGTACCGGACCAAAGCATTAACACATAGTGAATACATGAACTCCTCAAACTACGGTCATCACTGGGAGTGGTCCCGATTATTGTCAATTCGGGGTTGCTGGATCATAACACATAGTAGGTGACTATAGACTTGCAAGATAGGATCAAGAACTCACATATATTCATGAAAACATAATAGGAAATCATGGCACTCGGGCCCTAGTGATAAGCATTAAGGATAGCAAAGTCATAGCAACATCAATCTCAGAACATAGTGGATACTAGGGATCAAACCCTAACAAAACTAACTCGATTACATGATAAATCTCATCCAACCCATCACCGTCCAGCAAGCCTATGATGGAATTACTCACGCACGGCGGTGAGCATCATGAAATTGGTGATGGAGGAAGGTTGATGATGACGATGGCGACGGATTCCCTCCGGAGCCCTGAACGGACTCAAGATCAGCCCTCCCGAGAGAGTTTAGGGCTTGGTGGCGGCTCCGTATCATAAAACATGATGAATCCTTCTCTCTGATTTTTTTCTCCCTGAACACGAATATATGGAGTTGGAGTTGAGGTCGGTGGAGCGTTAGGGGGCCCACGAGGCAGGGGCCGTGCCTAGGGGGTAGGGCACGCCCCCACCCTCGTGGACAGGTGGAGGCCCCCTAATGTGGATCTTTCTTCTAGTATTTTTTATATATTCCAAAATAATTCTCCGTTGATTTTCAGGTCATTCTGAGAACTTTTATTTCTGCACAAAAATAACATCATGGCAATTCTGGTGAAAATAGCATCAGTCCAGGTTAGTTCCATTCATATCATGCAAGTTAGAGTCCAAAACAAGGGCAAAAGTGTTTGGAAAAGTAGATACGACGGAGATGTATCAACTCCCCAAGCTTAAACCTTTGCTTGTCCTCAAGCAATTCAGTTGATAAACTGAAAGTGATAAAGAAAAACTTTTACAAACTCTGTTTGCTCTTGTTGTTGTAAATATGTAAAGCCAACATTCAAGTTTTGAGCAAAGATTATGAACTAACCACATTCACAATAACACTTAGGTCCCATGTTTACTCATATCAATGACATAATCAACTAGCAAGCAATAATAATAAATCTCGGATGACAACACTTTCTCAAAACAATCATGATATGATATGACAAGATGGTATCTCGCTAGCCCTTTCTGAGACCGCAAAACATAAATGCAGAGCACCTTTAAAGATCAAGGACTGACTAGACATTGTAATTCATGGTAAAAGAGATCCAGTCAAGCCATACTCAATGTAAACTAACAGTAATGGATGCAAATGACAGAGGTGCTCTCCAACTGGTGCTTTTTAATAAGAGGATGATGACTCAAGATAAAAGTAAATGGATAGGCCCTTCACAGAGGGAAGCAGGGATTTGTAGAGGTGCCAAAGCTCAGTTTTGAAATAGATATGAATAATATTTTGAGTGATATACTTTCATTGTCAACATAACAACCGAGAGATCTCGATATCTTCCATGCTACACACATTATAGGCGGTTCCCAAACAGAATGGTAAAGTTTATACTCCCCCTCCACCAACAAGCATCAATCCATGGCTTGCTCGAAACAACGAGTGCCTCCAACTAACAACAATCCCGGGGGAGTTTTGTTTGCAGTTATTTTGATTTGATTTGCATAAAGCATGGGACTGGGCATCCCGGTGACCAGCCACGTTCCAGTGAGTGAGGAGCGGAGTCCACTCCTCTTGAGAATAACCCGCCTAGCATGGAAGATACAGACAACCCTAGTTGATACATGAGCTATTCGAGAATACAAAATAGAATTTTTATTTGAAGGTTTAGAGTTTGGCACATACAAATTTACTTGGAACGGCAGGTAGATACCGTATATAGGTAGGTATGGTGGACTCATATGGAACAACTTTGGGGTTTATGGAATTGGATGCACAAGCAGTATTCCCGCTTAGTACAGGTGAAGGCTAGAAAAAGGCTGGGAAGCGACCACTTAGAGAGCGACAACAGTCATGAACATGCATTAAAATTAATCAACACTGAATGCAAGCATGAGTAGGATATAATTCACCATGAACATAAATATCGTGGAGGCTATGTTGATTTTGTTTCAACTACATGCGTGAACATGTGCCAAGTCAAGCCACTCGAATCGTTCAAAAGAGGATACCAACCTATCATACCACATCACAACCGTTTTAATAGCATGTTGGCATGCAAGGTAAACCATTATAAGCTCCTAACTAATTAAGCATGGCATAAGCAACTATAATATCTAATTGTCATTGCAAACATGTTTATTCATAATAGGCTGAATCAGGAACGATGAACTAATCATATTTACAAAAACAAGAGAGGTCGAGTTCATACCAGCTTTTCTGATCTCAATAAGTTCATCATATAATCATCATTATTGCCTTTCACTTGCGCGACCAAATAGTGTGGATAATAATAATAGTGCACGTGCATTGGACTAAGCTGGAATCTGCAAGCATTCAATTCAAGAGAGAATACAAGGTAATATGGCCTCTTTTTTAGATCAACAATAATGCATATGAGAGCCACTCAACATTTTCATTATGGTCTTGTCCTCTTGACTCCCAAAGCAAAGAAACAAAACTATTTACACGGGAAAGCTCCCAACAAGCAAAAGAAGAACGAGAAATCTTTTTAGGTTTTATTTTTAATTACTACCACTACAGGCATGGAAAGTAAACTAGCTAAAAAGCTACAACTAATTTTTTTTGTTTTTCTTAAGGTTTATCAAACACACAAGAAGAAAGCATAAAAAGGGAAATAAACTAGCATGGATATTACAGTGAAAAAGTATGAGCACCAACAACTAGCATGAGTGTGTGAACATGAATGTAATGTCGGTGAGAGATACGTACTCCCCCAAGCTTAGGCTTTTCTCCTAAGTTGGTCTATGGCCACGGCTGGCCTGGCGGGTATCCAAAGTTATAGTTGGGGTCGTACTGAGAAGAATCCCCCTGGTGCCACTGGTTGGCGATCTCTTCCGGATTCCACTGATAAGTAGACTACCGGTGAGGATCAAATTGTGGTTCCAGCTCTGGCTCTGTAGCTGGTGTGGGGTTTCAGTAGGCGTGAATGGCCTCCGGCGGAACAAGGTACTTGCCTGCAGATAAGCCAAACAAGGAAGGAGCAGGCAAAGTAATAGTCTCAGGGTGATTTTTATCAAATATCAGCTTGTACTTAAGCATCTTTTCCTTATTCTTAACGATAAAATCATGTGCTACCATACTCTTATAGTCTAGAAAAATAGGAGGCAACAACTCTCTTCCTTCTCATAATGCCTAATAGGTATGTTAAAGTGTGCAGCGAGGCGCGAGGCGAAGATGCCTCCAAGGACGGGGCCCTTAGTACGGTTAAGATTTAACCGCTTTAAAACAATAGCGCCCATACTAAATGTGTCATCACGGAACAAGGCATGGCACAAAATAACAATATCAGGGGCAATAAGGTTGCCATAGTTTCCACGACCAATTAAGCATCTACTAGCAAATATTGTGAAGTAACGTAAAACAGGAAAATGTATGCTAGTAATTCTTGCATCGGAAACTTTTCTTGTTTCCCCTACAGCAATTGTATCAATAAACCCTTCCACATCGTCACGATGTGGTTCCTCTACACTACCCTCAAAAGGGATCAAACAAACCCAACAGAAATCACGAAGTGACATCTCCTTATGCTCATCATATAAATAAAATTCCACCGTAGGTGGTGAGCCCCTAGCATGGAAATGAAAGTTTTGCACAAAGATATTGGTGAGTAAGAGATACTGTTCGCGTTGGTCATGAAGGAAGGTGGTGAGGCCTGCATTCTCAGTCAATTCATAGAAATCATCATAAATCCCGGCTGCTCTCAAGAAATCATCACAAGGCCATTCACACGGCCGAACCTTCGCGGTGTGAGGGAGATTATACTTGGGCTTCTTGTTCTCTTCACTTTGTTTATCCTTCGAGTTTTGGCTCGATGAACCCCTCAAAAATTTCTTCATTTTTTTTTGAAAATTTCTGAAATTTTTAGTAACCTCAAAATAAAAGTGAACCAAACTCAACAAAATTGATAGCAACTACTCCTACAAGTGCCTAGAGGATATATCATGCATTAAAACTACTTTTGACCACATAAATTTGACATGCAAGCTCAAGAACAGGGTTACCTAAGTAGCAAAAATTTGCAATGAATAAAGCACTAGAAGAAAAACTAATTGGACCATTGGAGGAGTCACATACCAAAGAACAATCCCCCAAAGCAGTTTTGAGAATGGAGCTTTGAGCTAGGAGATCTAAAATGGCAGCAATATGAGCTTGGACTCGGATTTGAGCTGGTTGGTGATTTTTGTGGGAGGAAGAAGGAGTGTGTGATAGCTGGAATAAGTGGAGGGGAGCCACTATGGACCCACGAGGCAGGGGGCGCGCTCAGGGGGAGTGGGCGCGCCCTAGACCCTCATGGCCAGGTGCTTGCTCCCCCTATTGTGTTCTCAGTGCCAGATATTCTCAAATATTCTAGAAAAAATCATATTTAAATTTCAGGGCATTTGGAGAACTTTTATTTTCGGGGTATTTTTTATTGTATGGATAATTCAGAAAACAGACAGAAAATACTATTTTTGCTTTATTTAATATAAATAACAGAAAGTAAAAGGAGGATACAAAGAGTTGTGTTTTCTAACTTCATCCATCTCATGCTCATCAAAAGAATCCACTAACAAGGTTGATCAAGTCTTGTTAACAAACTCATTTCGAATAACATGAAACCAGAGAATTTTCGAATAACACTAGGTTACCTCAACGGGGATATGCATGTCCCTAACAATAAGAATATCATATTTCTTCTTGACAGTAGGAAGAGGAATTTCAAAACCTCCAATAGTGATTGTTGAAAATTTTCCAATAGAATTGATACTATGGACTTGAGGTTGTTTCCTCGGAAAGTGTACCGTATGCTCATTACCATTAATATGAAAAGTGACATTGCCTTTGGTGCAATCAATAAAAGACCCTGCAGTATTCAAAAAGGGTCTTCCAAGAATAATAGACATACTATCGTCCTCGGGAATATCAAGAATAACAAATTCCATTAAAATAGTAACGTTTGCAACCACAACAGGCACATCCTCACAAATACCGACGGGTATATGCTAACCCACAAGTATAGGGGATTGCAATAGTTTTCGATAAGTAAGAGTGTCGAACCCAATGAGGAGCTAAAGGTAGAACAAATATTCCCTCAAGTTCTATCGACCACCGATACAACTCTACGCACGCTTGACGTTCGCTTTACCTAGAACAAGTATGAAACTAGAAGTACTTTGTAGGTGTTGTTGGATAGGTTTGCAAGATAATAAAGAGTACGTAAATAAAAAGTAGGGGCTGTTTAGATAAAGAAACAATAAAGTAAATATAGCGAGTGTGGAAAAGTGGTGGTAGGAGTTGCGAAATTGCTCCTAAGAAATTGACTACTTTACTAGACCGATAGCAAGTATTATCTGGGAGAGGCCACTGCTAGCATGTCATCCCTGACTTGGAATTCTATGCACTTATGATTGGAACTATTAGCAAGCATCCGCAACTACTAATGTTCATTAAGGTAAAACCCAACCATAGCATTAAGATATATTGGTCCCCCTTCAATCTCGTATGCATCAATTTCTATGCTAGGTTGAAGCTTCTGTCACTCTTGCCCTCCAATACATAGTCCTATCAACATACAACTAACCCTAGGGTGTGATTCACGCGCGCAATCATATGATGGGCACCAAAGGACAGCAACATAACCACAAGCAAATTAAATCAATCATAGCAATTCATCAACCACCGATAGGACAACGAAAATCTACTCAGACATCATAGGATGGCAACACATCATTGGATAATAATATGAAGCATAAAGCACCATGTTCAAGTAGAGGGTACAGCGGGTTGCGGGAGAGTGGACCGCTATAGATAGAGGGGGGAAGGTGATGGAGATGCTGGTGAAGATGGTGGAGGTGTTGGTGTAGATCGCGGTGATGATGGCCCCCGGTGGCACTCCGGTGCCACCAGAAGCGAGGGGGGAGAGCCCCCCTCCTTCTTCTTCTTCCTTGACCTCCTCCCTAGATGGGAGAAGGGTTTCCCCTCAGGTCCATGGCCTCCATGGCACGGGAGGGGCGAGAGCCCCTCCGAGGTTGGCTCTGTCTCTCTGTCTCTCTCTGTTTCTGCGTTCTCAGATTCTTCCCTTTCACCGTTTCTTATATTCCCGGAGATCCGTAACTCCGATTGGGCTGAAATTTTAACACGATCTCTATCTAGATATTAGCTTTCTTGAGGCGAAAGAAGGGCTCCAACCGCCTTACTGTAGCGACCAGACCTCAAACGGTCCAATCTCTGTGCTCCGGTGTCATCCCTGGATCAGTAATGCTGACACCACACAGTACTTGAAGGATTTATAACAGAGTAGCAATCACACACTTATTACATCGAGGGTCTCAAAAGAGAACTTATTACAATAAATATGGCTTAAGGCCATCTAATAACGATAACAACGGAAGGCTTGGAAGATAAGTGAGTCCATCAACTCCAACGACATCACTGAGTATAGAACCACGACCTAAAAACTCCTATTTGGCTGGTGGAATATGCTGGCAATGTAACACATAGAGAGTAATGGAATGAAACAGCTATTCTATATGCATATTTGGCTGGTGGAAAGCTCTATGGTTACAGTTTTGCGAAAAGCTAATTTTTCCCTACTACAAAGGAATAAATTTATTTAACTATCATGGTGGTTGTTAAACATTGAGAATGGTTGACAGCATTCTCAATCCCAATTAAGAATCAACATTAAACAAAACCCAACAAAATTAATTTTAGAGTAACATGTTGAGATTCACATGATAATCCAGATACTAGATACTCAAGATGTCCATAATCGGGGACTTGGCTAACCATGATTAGTTTATACACTCTGCAGAGGTTTGCGCACTTTTCCCCACAAGACTCGACCGCCTCTGTTTGGTTTCTCGCACTACAAGGTGTTTGAGAAATGGATGACCGAGACATAGTCTTTCAGAAGAGCTGGCACCTTACGATGGGTAGACCGTACCACCTACATCCCCTACATCTGCTAGTCTACCACTGTAAGAGTTCGCACGACTTAGTCAACTATGCTAGAGCCCATAATAGCTTGTGGCTGCACACGGAAGTTTCTAGCATGAATAATCTCATGATCCCTTTGAGCCTGGGTGGCGGTCCATAAAGAAAAACAGGCAATCCTGGAATACCCAGGTACCTCAATCCACCCAGATGTGTGTTTAAGTTGCCGCCTTAAATAAACCATTAATTAACAATCTCACATCTGTCATGGATACACTCACCCAATCCACGTCTACTAGCATAGCATGGCAATAAGCAACGTAGAAGTAACTCCCAAAGGTTTGATAATTAAACAGGTAATAGGTACTACCTCAACTACTTCCCAAACCCACAATTGAATTAGATCCTAATCATGCAATGTGTAAGGATTGATCTAATGCAATAAAACTGGGTAGTAGGAGGTATGATCAAAGTGTTACTTGCCTTGCTGATGATCCGGGAAACCTAGCGATTCGAAGTAATAAGCGGCGCACTCCGGGTACTCTATCGCAAACAAACAAGCACACAATAAGTACTCATCTAATGCACAGGTAAAACTCGAATAAGGGATCTAACCAGAAGGTTCAACTTAAGAACTCCGGTTGGCAAAAAGAATCAAAATGAACGAAGCAACGAAAGACAAACGGCAAAAGAAAGAGGCTTCGTTTACTATTCTGGATCTAAGGCAATTTTTACAGTGGAAAAAACTTGTTTGAGTTGGTTAATCGGAAAGAGGGTTTCGAGACGAAACTCCAAGCGCTTGAATCGCCTGATTCCGATAAACGAGCGAAAAGTTAGACTAAAACGAAAATCGGATCAGAAATCGCGATCAGAAAAATCGCAGATTAAATCCGAGAAAAAAGAAAAACGACGAACGTTCGTTAAAACGAAGGAACGGACGAACGCTCACTATTTAAATAAACTGGAAAACCGATCTATTTAAAAAAACCGAAACTAAAAAAACGAACAAAACCGTCGGAAAACCGAACTGTTTTTCGGAAAAAATACCGGCGACTAAAAAAAACTACCTCCGGCAACTCCGGCGACTACTCCGGCGGCGACGGCGGTCGGCGGCAAGGCGGCGGCGGCGTGGCAAGGCGGCGGCGGCACGAGCGCGGCAAGGCGGCGGCGGGCACGGGGCTAGGGTTTGGGGGGGTTCCGGCTGGGCCTCCCCAGCTTATAAAGCCGGACGGGCCTTAGTGTCCGGGTTGGACACGGCCCGTAGGTCGGTTGCGCATTTTTTTAAAATAATTGCACTCAGAAAAAAAAGACTACTAAACGGACTCCAAAAATCCCGAAATAAATTTTCCCCGGCTTCTAAAATCAAGCCGCACAGGATGAACATTTATTTGGGGCCTAAATGCAATTTTGAAAAATGCGCATTTTTCCTAAACTCAAATAAAATAGCAAATAAAACCAAATAAAATCTTTTTTGACTTTTTTTATTAAATCCTCAATATTTCTTTATTTTTGGGGAAGTCATTTTATTCCCTCTCTCATATTTTTATATTAGAAATAATTGAAGATAAAATAAATAAAATCAAATGATCCTATTCTCACAATTTGAGACAACTCAAACATGAAAATAACGAAATCCCCAACTCTCTCCGAGGGTCCTTGAGTTGCAAAAATTTCTAGGATCAACCAAAATGCAATAAATATGATATGCAATGATGATCTAGTGTATAACATTCCAAATTGAAAATTTGGGATGTTACACTTACGGGGTGGCCACGAGGGTCAGGGGCGCGCCCCCCTACCTCGTGCCCCCCTCGGGTACCGCCCCGCGATGATTCCACTTCCCAAAATTCATAAATATTCCAAAATAAATCTCCGTTAGTTTTTATTCCGTTTGGACTCCGTTTGGTATGGGTTTTCTGCGAAACAAAAAAACATGCAACAAACAGGAACTGGCACTGGGCATTGGATCAGTATGTTAGTCCCAAAAATAGTATAAAAAGTTGCCAAAAGTATATGAAAGTTCAATAATATTGGCATGGAACAATCAAAAATTATAGATACGACGGAGACGTATCAGCATCCCCAAGCTTAATTCCTGCTCGTCCTCGAGTAGGTAAATGATAAAAAAGATAATTTTTCATGTGGAATGCTACCTAGCATAATCTTGATCATGTAATCTAATCATGGCATGAATATTAAGATACGAGTTATTCAAAGCAATAGTCTATCATTTGACATAAAAACAATAATACTTCAAGCCTACTAATAAAGCAATCATGTCTTTTCAAAATAACATGGCCAAAGAAAGTTATCCCTACAAAATCATATAGTCTGGCTATGCTCCATCTTCACCATACAAAAAACTCACATCATGCACAACCCCGATGACAAGCCAAGCAATTGTTTCATACTTTTGATGTTCTCAAACCTTTTCAACTTTCACACAATACATGAGCGTGAGCCATGGACATAACACTATAGGTGGAATAGAATGGTGGTTGTGGAGAAGACAAAAAAGGAGAAGATAGTCTCACATCAACTAGGCGTATCAACGGGCTATGGAGATTCCCATCAATAGATATCAATGTGAGTGAGTAGGGATTGCCATGCAACGGATGCACTAGAGCTATAAGTGTATGAAAGCTCAAACTAAAAGTAAGTGGGTGTCCATCCAACTTGCTTGCTCATGAAGACCTAGGGCATTTGAGGAAGCCCATCGTTGGAATATACAAGCCAAGTTCTATAATGAAAATTCCCACTAGTATATGAAAGTGATAACTCAAGAGACTCTCTATATGAAGAACATGGTGCTACTTTGAAGCACAAGTGTGGTAAAAGGATAGTAACATTGCCCCTTTTTCTTTTTTTTTTCTTTTTTTTTCGGGCTTCTTTGGCCCCCCTTTTTTTAGGCTTCTTTGGCCTCTTTTTTTGGGCAATACTCTAATAATGATGATCATCACACTTTTATTTACTTACAACTCAATATTACAACTCGATAGTAGAACAAGGATATGACTCTATATGAGTGCCTCCGGCGGTGTACCGGGATGTGCAATGATCTAGCGTAGCAATGACATCAAAAAACGGACAAGCCATGAAAACATCATGCTAGATATCTTACGATCATGCAAAGCAATATGATAATAAATGCTCAAGTCATGTATATGATGATGATGGAAGTTGCATGGCAATATATCTCGGAATGGCTATGGAAATGCCATGATAGGTAGGTATGGTGGCTATTTTGAGGAAGGTATATGCTGGGTTTATGGTACCGGCGAAAGTTGCGCGGTACTAGAGAGGCTAGCAACGGTGGAAGGGTGAGAGTGTGTATAATCCATGGGCTCAACATTAGTCATAAAGAACTCACATACTTATTGCAAAAATCTATTAGTCATCGAAACAAAGTACTACGCGCATGCTCCTAGGGGGATAGATTGGTAGGAAAATACCATCGCTCGTCCCCGACCGCCACTCATAAGGAAGACAATCAATAAATAAATCATGCTCCGACTTCGTTACATAATGGTTCACCGTACATGCATGCTACGGGAATCACAAACCTCAACACAAGTATTTCTACAATCCACAACTACCCACTAGCATGACTCTAATATCACCATCTTTATATCGCAAAACTATTGCAAGGAATCAAACACATCATATTCAGTGATCTACAAGTTTTATGTAGGATTTTATGACTAACTATGTGAATGACCAATTCCTGTCATCTCTCTAAGTAGATATAAGTGAAGCAAGAGAGTTTAATTCTTTCTACAAAATATATGCCCACGCTCTAACAAATATAAGTGAAGCAAAAGAGCATTCTACAAATGGCGGTTGTCTATGTAAAGAGAAACAGGCAATCCAAACTTCAAATGATATAAGTGAAGCACATGAAGCATTCTATAAAGCCATACACAAAAGATATAAGTGAAGTGCAAGGAGCATTCTATAAATCAACCAAGGACTATCTCATACCAGCATGGTGCAAAAAAAGTAAACATGAAAACTAAAGCAAAGACGCTCCAAGATTGCACATATCGCATGAACGAAACGAATCCGAAAACATACCGATACTTGTTGAAGAAAGAGGGGATGCCTCCCCAGCATCCCCAATCTTAGACGCTTGAGTCTCCTTGAATATTTACTTGGGGTGCCTCGGGCATACCCAAGCTTGAGCTCTTGCCTCTCTTCCTTCTTCTCACATCGAGACCTTCTCGATCATCGAACACTTCATCCACACAAAACTTCAACAGAAAACTCGGTAAGATCCGTTAGTATAATAAAGCAAATCACCACTATAAGTACTTTTGCAAACCAATTCATATTTTGTTTTTGCATTGTGTCTACTGCAGTATAACTTTTTCATGGCTTAATCCACTGATATAAATTGATAGGTTCATCAAAACAAGCAAACTATGCATCAAAAACAGAATCTGTCTAAAACAGAACAGTCTGTAGAAATCTGAACATTCACCATACTTCTGATACTTGAAAATTTCTGAAAAAATTAGGAAAAATAAACAATTTGTATAGGAAGACAGTGAAAAAAGAATCAGAACCATTTGAAGTTACAGCTAAAAACGCAAAATCGCGCACTACATCCAAAGTTTCTGTCCTGCACCGTACAAACCATCAAGCAAATGTAAACATCCTAAAGGCAAACCTTGGCACATTATTTTTATAATACAATGGAATTTTACAAGGGGCTAACTTTTTGTTGAAAATTTTCTGTAATCAAGATTCACAAAGTTGCCGTGAGCATGAACAAAGTTCAAGGAGCTATCCCACTTCAACAGTGCTTGTCTTTCTCACTTTCACTTTCCTTTTTGAAAAGTTTTGGGTTCCCCTCTTTATTTTTGTTGTTTTAAAGCTATATAAAAGCACTCAACAGAAATAAATGACTCTCTAAAACTTCTGGGTTGTCTCCCTGGCAACGCTTTCTTTAAAGCCATTAAGCTAGGCATATAGTGCTCAAGTAATGAATCCACCCGGATCCCAAGGTATATCAAAGCCAATTTTAATTAGCAATGATTTGTAATTTAGTATTGAGCACAAAGTAACATATATCATGTAATGATGAAGTCTAACTCTCTTCCTATGCATCGGCATGTCATAAAAGAACAATTCATGCACACAAAGTAAAGGCCAGTGCATAGAATAAACAGTTTCTTGCAATTTTTTCGTGTTGAGAACATAAAGAGGTGGAGATATAGTTCCTCTCTCATAATAATTGAAAGTAGGAGCAGCAAGCACATGCATATTATATCTATCAAAATCATCATGTGCAACGATAAAAGGCAACCCATCAATATAATCCTTAATAAGTGCAAACTTCTCTGATATAGTGTAGTCGGGAGAATTCAAAAAGATAATAAGACTATCATGCGTGGGTGCAATAGCAACAATTTCATGTTTAACATAAGGAACTATAGCAAGTTCATCTCCATAAGCATAATTCATATTGGCATCTTGGCCATAAGCATAGCAAGCATCATCAAAAAGGGATATTTCAAAAGAATCATAGGGATCATAACAGTCATCATAGCAATCATCCTTCAGTAAGCACGAAGGGGAATTAAACAATGTATGAGTTGAAGAGTTACTCTCATTAGAAGGTGGGCACGGGTGATCAATCCGCTCTTCCTCCTTTTTTTCTTCGCTCTCCTCCTCATCTTTTTCATCCAATGAGCTCACAGTGTCATCAACTTCTTCTTCCATAGATTCCTGCAAAATATTAGTCTCTTCTTGGACATCAGAGACTTTCTTAATAAGTGCATTAATTTCATAATTGTATTCATAATTCTCATAGCAATATTTGATGACAGCTAAATTTTCAGATCTATAACAAGCATCATCAATATCATCAAACTCTTTAAACATAGATTCAATTTCATAAGCACCCATAAAAGCAACAAATTCTTTTATTTGTTCCACATCATAGTAATCATATATACCTCTAGCATAAGAAGCCAAGGTTTCATTATCATTAAATTTGCATGAAAAGGGGAGGTGTGGAGAATTCATCCTAGAGCAACAAGTATAATCATATTCCGAGCATAGTTGTCTAGCATACCACTTCAATACATGAATTCGATCCCATAATAGTTTCCCTTCTTGTGTCAAGCGGTAATCCCTAAAGTATTCATGTTGATCCAATGTTACTCCCATTACATAATTGAATGGGGTTTTCTCAGGATTATTAAAGTAGCACATAATATCTTTCACATAATCAGCATCGAGGGTTTTAGGAGGTTCCCCATCTCCATGAGCAGAAAGTACACCTAATTTTTTTGGTATTTCGTGTTCCATATCCATAACTAAAGATAAAGAACAACTAAGAACAGCAAATAAAAATTACTTAGTGATAAAGCAAACAAGCACACACGATAATATTCACCCCACGCTATTGCTCCCCGGCAACGGCGCCAGAAAAAGGTCTTGATAACCCACAAGTATAGGGGATCGCAATAGTTTTTGATAAGTAAGAGTGTCGAACCCAACGAGGAGCTAAAGGTAGAACAAATATTCCCTCAAGTTCTATGGACCACCGATACAGCTCTACGCACGCTTGACGTTCGCTTTACCTAGAACAAGTATGAAACTAGAAGTACTTTGTAGGTGTTGTTGGATAGGTTTGCAAGATAATAAAGAGTACGTAAATAAAAAGTAGGGGCTGTTTAGATAAAGAAACAATAAAGTAAGTATAGCGAGTGTGGAAAAGTGGTGGTAGGAGTTGCGAAATTTCCCCTAAGCAATTGACTACTTTACTAGACCGATAGCAAGTATTATGTGGGAGAGGCCATTGCTAGCATGTCATCCCTGACTTGGAATTCTATGCACTTATGATTCAGCAAGCATCCGCAACTACTAATGTTCATTAAGGTAAAACCCAACCATAGCATTAAGATATATTGGTCCCCCTTCAATCCCGTATGCATCAATTTCTATGCTAGGTTGAAGCTTCTGTCACTCTTGCCCTCCAAAACATAGTCCTACCAACATACAACTAACCCTAGGGTGTGATCCACGCGCGCAATCATATGATGGGCACCAAAGGACAACAACATAACCACAAGCAAATTAAATCAATCATAGCAATTCATCAACCACCGATAGGACAACGAAGAATCTACTCAGACATCATAGGATGGCAACACATCATTGGATAATAATATGAAGCATAAAGCACCATGTTCAAGTAGAGGGTACAGCAGGTTGCAAGAGAGTGGACCGTTGTAGATAGAGGGGGGAAGGTGATGGAGATGTTGGTGAAGATGGTGGAGGTGTTGGTGTAGATCGCGGTGATGATGATGGCCCCCAGTGGCACTTCGGTGCCACCGGAAGCGAGGGGGGAGAGCCTCCCTCCTTCTTCTTCTTCCTTGACCTCCTCCCTAGATGGGAGAAGGGTTTCCCCTCTGGTCCATGGCCTCCATGGCACGGGAGGGGCGAGAGCCCCTCCGAGATTGGATCTGTCTCTCTCTGTTTCTACGTTCTCAGATTCTTCCCTTTCACCGTTTCTTATATTCCTGGAGATCCGTAACTCCGATTGGGATGAAATTTTAACACGATCTCTATCCGGATATTAGCTTTCTTGCAGCGAAAGAAGGGCTCCAACCGCCTTACGGGGTGGCCACGAGGGTCAGGGGCGCGCCAGACACCCTGGGGCGCGCCCCCCTACCTCGTGCCCCCCTCGGGCACCGTCCCGCGATGATTCCACTTCCCAAAATTCATAAATATTCCAAAATAAATCTCCGTCAGTTTTTATTCCGTTTGGACTCCGTTTGGGATGGGTTTTCTGCGAAACAAAAAACATGCAACAAACAGGAACTGGCACTGGGCACTGGATCAATATGTTAGTCCCAAAAATAGTATAAAAAGTTGCCAAAAGTATATGAAAGTTGTAGAATATTGGCATGGAACAATCAAAAATTATAGATACGACGGAGACGTATCAGTATAGCAGTTGATTTATCAACCATTTCCAAAGATATTTCAGTAGGTGTCAACTTATTCAAATCAAGTCTACGTTATAAAGAGAGAGGCATAACACTAACACCGGATCCAAGATCACATAAAGCAGTTTTAACATAGTTTCTTTTAATGGAGCATGGTATAGTTGGTACTCCTGGATCTCCAAGTTTCTTTAGTATTCCACCCTTAAAAGTATAATTAGCAAGCATGGTGGCAATTTCAGCGTCCGGTATCTTTATTTTATTAGTAACTATTTACTTCATATATTTAGCATAAGGATTCATTTTAAACATACCAGTCAAACGCATACGCAAAAAGATAGGTTTAATCATTTCAGCAAAGCGCTCAAAATCCTCATCATCCTTTTTCTTGGATGGTTTAGGAGGAAAAGGCATGGGTTTTTGAACCCATGGTTCTCTTTCCTTACCGTGCTTCCTAGCAACAAAGTCTCTTATCATAACATTGATTCTTTGAATGTGGGTTATCAAGATCAATAGCAGGTTCAATCTCTACATCATTATCATTACTAGGTTGAGCATCAACATGAACATCATCATTAACATTATCACTAGGTTCATGTTCATTACCAGCTTGTGTTTCAGCATCAGAAATAGAGATATTATTGGGATTCTCAGGTGTGTCAATAACAGGTTCACTAGAAGCATGCAAAGTCCTATCATTTTTCCTTCTCTTCCTTTTAGAAGGACTAGGTGCATCAATATTAATTCTCTGAGAATCTTGCTCAATTCTCTTAGGGTGACCCTCAGGATACAAAGGTTCCTGAGTCACTTTACCTCCTCTAGTTGCAACTCTAACAACAAAGTCATTATTTTTACTATTCAATTCATTGAGCAAATCATTCTGAGCTTTAAGTATTTGTTCTACTTGAGTGGTAACCATAGAAGCATGTTTACTAATAAGTTTAAGTTCACCTTTAACATTAGCCATATAATCACTCAAGTGTTCAATCATGTGAGCATTATGTTTCAATTGTCTACCAACATAAGCATTAAAATCTTCTTGCTTAACCATAAAGTTATCAAATTCATCCAAACATTGGCTAGCAGACTTATTACGAGGAATATCACCTTCATCAAATCTATAGAGAGAATTTACCTTTACTACCTGTGTCGGTTTATCAAGACCATGTGTTTCTTCAATAGGTGATGAATTAAGACCATGTATTTCTTCAAAAGGAGGTAAATTCTTAACATCTTCAGCTTTAATACCTTTTTCTTTCATAGATTTCTTTGCCTCTTGCATATCTTTAGGACTGAGAAATAGAATACCCCTTTTCTTCGGAGTTGGCTTAGCTGTTGGTTCAGGAAGTGTCCAATTATTTTCATTAGTCAACATATTATTCAATAGAATTTCAGGTTGATCAAAAGTTCTTTCCCGGAAAACACAACCAGCACAACTATCCAGGAAATCTCTGGAAGCATCGGTTAGTCCATTATAAAAGATATCAAGTATTTCATTTTTTTGAGAGGATGATCAGGAAAAGCTTTAAGTAATTGGAGAAGCCTCCCCCAAGCTTGTGGGATACTCTCTTCTTCAATTTGCACAAAATTATATATTTCCCTTAAAGCAGCTTGTTTCTTATGAGCGGGGAAATATTTAGCAGAGAAGTAGTAAATCATATCCTGGGGACTACACACACAACCAGGATCAAGAGAATTAAACCATATCTTAGCATCACCCTTTAATGAGAACGGAAATAATTTAAGGATATAATAGTAGCGAGTTTTCTCATCATTAGTGAACAGGGTAGCTATATCATTTAATTTAGTAAGATGTGCCACAACAGTTTCAGATTCATATCCATAGAAAGGATCAGATTCAACCAAAGTAATTATATCAGGATCAACTGAGAAATCATAATACATATCAGTAATAAAGATAGGTGAAGTAGCATAAGCAGGGTCATATTTCATTCTTGCATTCAGAGATTTTTGTTTCAGCTTAGCTAATAGTTTCTTAAGATCACTTCTATCATTGCAGGAAAGAAAGTCTCTAGCAGTTTCTTCATCCATAACATAACCCTCAGGAACAACAGGAAATTTATATCTAGGGGGAGAATCTTCATAATCACTTTCATCAATATTATCAGTTTCAATAATTTCATTCTCTCTAGCCCTAGCAAGTTGTTCATCAAGAAATTCACCGAGTGGCACAGTAGTATCAAGCATAGAAGTAGTTTCATCATAAGTATCATGCAAAGGAGAAGTGGCATCATCAATAACATGCAACATATCGGAATTAATAGCAGAAGCAGGTTTAGGTGTCGCAAGCTTATTCAAAACAGAAGGCGAATCAAGTGCAGAGCTAGATGGTAGTTCCTTACCTCCCCTCATAGTTGAGGGAAAAATCTTGGTTCTTTGATCTTTCAAGTTCTTCATAATGATAAGCAGATATAAATCCCAAGTGACTCAAAGAATAGAGCTATGCTCCCCGGCAACGGCGCCAGAAAATGTTCTTGATAACCCACAAGTATAGGGGAACGCAACAGTTTTCAAGGGTAGAGTATTCAACCCAAATTTATTGATTCGACGCAAGGGGCCAAAGAAAATTCTCAAGTATTAGCAGTTGAGTTGTCAATTCAACCACACCTAGAAACTTAATATCTGCATCAAAGTATTTAGTAGCAAAGTAATATGATAGTAGTGGTAACGGTGGCAATAGGTAATGGTAGAAAAAGTAATATTTTTGGGTTTTGTAGTGATTGTAACAATAGCAACGAAAAGTAAATAAGTGAAGAACAATATATGAAAAGCTCGTAGGCATTGGGTCGGTAATGGAGAATTATGCCGGATGCGATCGATCATGTAACAGTCATAACCTAGGGTGACACAGAACTAGCTCCAGTTCATCAATGAGATGTAGGCATGTATACCGAATATAGTCATACGTGCTTATGGAAAAGAACTCAAATGCCATCTTTTGTCCTACCCTCCCGTGGCAGCGGGGTCCTATTGGAAACTAAGGGATATTAAGGCCTCCTTTTAATAGAGTACCGGACCAAAGCATTAACACATAGTGAATACATGAACTCCTCAAACTACGGTCATCACCAGGAGTGGTCCCGACTATTGTCACTTGGGGGTTGTGGATCATAACACATAGTAGGTGACTATAGACTTGCAAGATAGGATCAAGAACTCACATATATTCATGAAAACATAATAGGAAATCATGGCACTCGGGCCCCAGTGACAAGCATTAAGCATAGCAAAGTCATAGCAACATCAATCTCAGAACATACTGGATACTAGGGATCAAACCCTAACAAAACTAACTCGGTTACATGATAAATCTGATCCAACCCATCACCGTCCAGCAAGCCTACGATGGAATTACTCACACATGGCGGTGAGCATCATGAAATTGGCGATGGAGGAAGGTTGATGATGACGATGGCGATGGATTCCCCTCTCCGGAGCCCCGAACGGACTCCAGATCAGCCCTCCCGAGAGAGTTTAGGGTTTGGCGGCGGCTCTGTATCGTAAAACGCGATGAATCCTTCTCTCTGATTTTTTTCTCCCCGAACACAAATATATGGAGTTGGAGTTGAGGTCGGTGGAGTGTCAGGGGGCCCACAAGGCAGGGGGCGCGCCCAGGGGGGTAGGGCGTGCCCCCACCCTCGTGGACAGGTGGAGGCCCCCCTGACATGGATCTTTCTTCCAGTATTTTTTATATTCCAAAATAATTCTCCGTTGATTTTCAGGTCATTCCGAGAACTTCTATTTCTGCACAAAAATAACACCATGGCAATTGATGTCTACTACACAACCTTCTTCTTATAGACGTTGTTGGGCCTCCAAGTGCAGAGGTTTGTAGGACAGTAGCAAATTTCCCTCAAGTGGATGACCTAAGGTTTATCAATCCGTAGGAGGCGTAGGATGAAGATGGTTTCTCTTAAGCAACCCTGCAACCAAATAACAAAGAGTCTCTTGTGTCCCCAACACACCCAATACAATGGTAAATTGTATAGGTGCACTAGTTCGGCGAAGTGATGGTGATACAAGTGGTATATGGATGGTAGATAAAGGTATTTGTAATCTGAAATAATAAAAATAGCAAGGTAGCAAGTGATAAAACTGAGCGTAAACGGTATTGCAAGGTGTGGAAATAAGGCCTAGGGTTCATACTTTCACTAGTGTAAGTCCTCTCAACAATACTAACATAATTGGATCACATAACTATACCTCAACATGCAACAAAGAGTCACTCCAAAGTCACTAATAGCGGAGAACGAACGAAGAGATTATAGTAGGGTACGAAACCACCTCAAAGTTATTCTTTCCAATCAATCCGTTGGGCTATTCCTATAAGTGTCACAAACAGCCCTAGAGTTCGTACTAGAATAACACCTTAAGACACAAATCAACCAAAACACTAATGTCACCTAGATACTCCAATGTCACCTCAAGTATCCGTGGGTATTATTATACGATATGCATCACACAATCTCAGATTCATCTATTCAACCAACACAAAGGACCTCAAAGAGTGCCCCAAAGTTTCTACCGGAGAATCACGACGAAAACATGTGCCAACCCCTATGCATAGGTTCATGGGCGGAACCCGCAAGTTGATCACCAAAACATACATCAAGTGAATCACGTGATATCCCATTGTCACCACAGATACGCACGACAAGACATACATCAAGTGTTCTCAAATCTTTAAAGACTCAATCCAGTAAGATAACTTCAAAGGGGAAACTCAATTCATTACAAGAGAGTAGAGGGGGGAAGAAACATCATAGGATCCAACTATAATAGCAAAGCTCGCGATACATCAAGATCGTATCACCTCAAGAACACGAGAGAGAGAGAGAGATCAAACACATAGCTACTGGTACATACCCTCAGCCCCGAGGGAGAACTACTCCCTCCTCGTCATGGAGAGCACCGGGATGATGAAGATGGCCACCGGAAGAGGGATTGCCCCCTCCGTTAGGGTGCCGAAATGGGTCTAGATTGGCTTTGGTGGCTACGGAGGCTTCTGGCGGTGGAACTCCCGATCTATTGTGCTCACGGATGTTTTTAGGGTATATGGAGATATATAGGCGGAAGAAGTACGTAGGGGGGCACGAGGGGCTCATGAGGGCGCGCCCGAGGGTGGAGGGGGTGGGCGCGCCCCCTGCCTCGTGACCTCCTCGCAGATCCCCCCACATGCACTCCAAGTCTTTTGGGCTTTATTTCCTTCAAAAATGAGTTCCGTGAAGTTTCAGGTCAATTGGACTCCGTTTGATTTTTCTTTTTCTTCGAACCCTAAATCAGGGTAAAAATAGAAACTGACACTGGGTTCTGGTTAATAGGTTAGTCCCCAAAAATGATATAGAAGTGTATAATAAAGCCCATAAACATTCAAAATAGTAGATAATATAGCATGGAGCAATCAAAAATTATAGATATGTTGGAGACGTATCAGCATCCCCAAGCTTAATTCCTGCTCGTCCTCGAGTAGGTAAATGATAAAAGAAAGAATTTTTGATGCGGAGTGCCACTTGGCATAATTTCAATGTGATTCTTCTTAATTGTGGTATGAATATTCATATCCATAAGATTCAAGACAAAACTTCATATTGACATAAAAATGATAATACTTCAAGCATACTAACTAAGCAATTATGTCTTCTCAAAATAACATGGCCAAAGAAAGTTCATCCCTACAAATTCATATAGTTTAGTCATGTTTAATTTTCGTCACACAAGAATGCTCTCATCATGCACAACCCCGATGACAAGCCAAGCAATTGTTTCATACTTTAGTAATCTCAAACTCATAAACTTTCACGCAATACATGAGCGCGAGCCATGTATATAGCACAATGGGTGGAATAGAATAATGAGGGGGGTTATATGGAGAAGACAAAAAGGAGAAAGTCTCACATCAACGAGGCTAATCAATGGGCTATGGGGATGCCTATCTATTGATGTTAATGCAAGGAGTACGGATTGCCATGCAACGGATGCACTAGAGCTATAAATGTATGAAAGCTCAACAAAAGAAACTAGTGGGTGTGCATCCAACTTGCTTACTCACGAAGACCTAGGGCACTTGAGGAGGCCCATTGTTGGAATATACAAGCCAAGTTCTATAATGAAAACTTTCCACTAGTATATGAAAGTGATAACATGAGAGACTCTCTACTATGAAGATTGATACGTCTCCAACGTATCTATAATTTTTGATTGCTCCATGCTATATTATGTACTGTTTTGGGCAATATTGGGCTTTATTATCCACTTTTATATTACTTTTGGGACTAACCTATTAACCGGAGGCCCAGCCCAGATTTGCTGTTTTATGCCTATTTCAGTGTTTCGAGAAAAAGGAATATCAAACGGAGTTGAAACTGAACGAAATCAACTGGAGAAGTTATTTTTGGAAGGAAAGCAACCCAGGGAACTTGGAGTGCACGTCAGGGGAGCCACGGGCTGCCCACGAGGGTGGGGGGCGCGCCCACCCCCCTAGGGCGCGCCCCCCTGCCTCGTGGGGCCCCGTGGTTCCTCCGACGTACTTCCTGCACCCATATATATCATCGTACCCTAAAAATTCCAAAAAAGAGATTAGATCGGGAGTTCCACCGCCAGAAGCCTCCGTAGCCACCGAAAACCAATCTAGACCCGTTCCGGCACCCTGCCGGAGGGGGAATCCTTCTCCGGTGGCCATCTTCATCATCCAGGTGCTCTCCATGACGAGGAGGGAGTAGTACTCCCTCGGGGCTGAGGGTATGTACCAGTGGCTATGTGTTTGATCTCTCTCTCTCTCGTGTTCTTGAGGTGATACGATCTTGATGTATCGCGAGCTTTGCTATTATAGTTGGATCTTATGTTTCTCCTCCCCTCTACTCTCTTGTAATGAATTGAGTTTCCCCTTCGAAGTTATCTTATCGGATTGAGTCTTTAAAGATTTGAGAACACTTGATGTATGTCTTGCTGTGCGTATCTGTGGTGACAATGGGATACCACATGATTCACTTGATGTATGTTTTGGTGATCAACTTGCGGGTTTCGCCCATGAACCTATGCATAGGGGTTGGCACACGTTTTCGTCGTGATTCTCTGGTAGAACTTTGGGGCACTCTTTGAGGTCCTTTGTGTTGGTTGAATAGATGAATCTGAGATTATGTGATGCATCTCGTATAATCATACCCACGGATACTTGAGGTGACATTGGAGTATCTAGGTGACATTAGGGTTTTGGTTGATTTGTGTCTTAAGGTGTTATTCTAGTACGAACTCTAGGGCTGTTTGTGACGCTTATAGGAATAACCCAACAGATTGATTGGAAAGAATAACTTTGAGGTGGTTTCGTACCCTACCATAATCTCTTCATTCGTTCTCCGCTATTAGTGACTTTGGAGTGACTCTTTGTTGCATGTTGAGGGATAGTTATGTGATCCAATTATGCTATTATTGTTGAGAGGACTTGCACTAGCGAAAGTATGAACCCTAGGCCTTGTTTCCTAGCATTGCAATACTGTTTACGCTCACTTTTATCGTTAGTTACCTTGCTGTTTTTATAATTTCAGATTACAAATACCTTTATCTACTATCCATATTGCACTTGTATCACCATCTCTTCGCCGAACTAGTGCACCTATACAATTTACCATTGTATTGGGTGTGTTGGGGACACAAGAGACTCTTTGTTATTTGGTTGTAGGGTTGCTTGAGAGAGACCATCTTCATCCTACGCCTCCTACGGATTGATAAACCTTAGGTCATCCACTTGAGGGAAATTTGCTACTGTCCTACAAACCTCTGCTCTTGGAGGCCCAACAACGTCTACAAGAAGAAGGTTGTGTAGTAGACATCAAGCTCTTTTCTGGCGCTGTTGCCGGGGAGGTTAGCGCTTGAAGGTATATCTTTAGATCTTGAAATCGAGTCTTTTAGTTTCTAGTTTTATCACTAGTTTAGTTTATAAAAAAACTATAAAAAATGGAATTGAGTTTGTCTTATACGCTTCACCTTTTTAATATCTTTCGTAAGTATGATGGAAAGGATAATTGTGCTCAAATGCTAGAAGAAGAAATCTATAAAATGTTTGGCACTAAATATTTGAATGATGAGCATGATTGTAATGTTGTTAGTATGAATTCCTTGAATATCCATGATACTAATGATGATTGCACTAGTTATGATGAAAATGCCTCCTATAAACATGTCAATTTTTGTGAAGTAGATTGGGTTTGCAAGTACACACCAAATAGGGAAGATAGATATTGTAAGAGGCATAAGTAATTAGAAACCAAATTGTTGCAAGAAGAGCTAGATGAATGTGCTAAAAATTTATCTTTTCTTAGCCCTACTTGTGAACTTTGCAATGAACGTGATCATTTTAGTACCCACTGCAAATTGTTTCATGAGCGTATCGTGTCCAAAAATTGTGATGGCTTGATTTCCCTTGCACATCATAATGAACTTAGTTTGCTCTTGGGTTATGAAGAAATTAAACGTAGAACTAAGGATATTCCAAAATTTGTCCTTGAAAAAGTTCTTAATTTTAATCTAGAAGAAATGTATATGTATTGTGCGGTGAATTGCATTGAAAATCCTTATATTGCCAATTACATAAAGAAAAGAAAACAAATAGAGGATGAAGAGAATACTAATGAAAGGGAAGAGACTTCCCAATATCCTCCTATTATTTCTTATGATGAATCAGGTAACGAGGAGGAGCTTTCTATCCAACCAATCTCATTAATAAGGAGCTCCAAAAAGAGGATTGAACCCACACATGATGTGGTGAAGAAGAAGAAAAGAAAGAGGAAGAGAGGTAAAAAGGTATCTCTCCCAAATAAAGTTGCTCCTCTTACTATTGTGCCTCATGAAAATATAATTGTGGAAGATAATGATACTTCTTATGATCTTGAAAATCTTTTTGGCACTTTCTTGGAAGAATATAATAATTGCTATACTATTGGTGCTATCCATGCTATTAATGACGAGAGTGATTATGCTTATGATACGAAAAGGCCCAAGCTTGGGGAAGCTATGTTTGATGATATTTGAGAATATATTTGCTGCAATTAATTTTTGTCCCAAGCTTGGGGATGCTACGCTTAATGATGATATTTTTAGATATGCAAAGTGATTATGATGAGAACAAAGTTGCTACTTATGATGATTATTGTGATGAAACTTATGCTATAAAAAGTAGTGATGATTATATTTATAAAACTTGTCATGATTATGATTACCCCTTCTCTGAACATTACTCTTTTAATATGGAAACAATTTATAGTATTCGAGTTTCCTATGATACTCCCACTATTTCGAATGAGAAGAATTTTGCTTATGTGGAGAGTAGTAAATTTTCTATGATTGTAGATCATGAAAAGAATGCTTTAGGTGCTGGTTATATTGTTGAATTCATTCATGATTCTACTGAAAATTATTATTAGGGAGGAATATATGCTTGTAGGAATTGTAATAATATCATGTTTCCTCTCTATGTGCTTAAAGTTCTGAAGTTATGCTTGTTTTACCTTCCTATGCAAGTTGATTATTGTTCCCACAAGTTGTTTGATCACAAAATCCCTATGCATAAGAAGTGGGTTAGACTTAAATGTGCTAGTCATATTCTTCATGATGCTCTCTTTATGTTACAATTCTTATCCTTTATGTGAGCATCATTGAAATCATCATGCCTAGCTAGGGGCGTTAAACGATAGCGCTTGTTGGGAGGCAAGCCAATTTTATTTTAGTTCCTTACTTTTTGCTCCTGTTTATTAATAAATAATTCATCTAGCCTCTGCTTAGATGTGGTTTTATGCTTTTAATTAGTGTTTGTGCCAAGTAGAACCTTTGGGAAGACTTGGGGAAAGTCTTTGCGATCATGCTGTAAAAAACAGAAACTTTAGCGCTCACGAGAATTGCTGCCATTTTTATTTCGAGAGTTCTATTTAGTTAATTATTTTTGCAGATGATTAATAGATAGATTCCTCAGGTCCAGAAATTTATTTGAGAATTTTATGAGTTCCAGAAGTATACGTTTGATCCAGATTACTACAGACTGTTCTGTTTTGACAGATTCTGTTTTTCATGTGTTGTTTTCTTATTTTGATGAATCTATGGCTAGTAAAATAGTTTATAAACCATAGAGAAGTTGGAATACAGTAGGTTTAACACCAATATAAATAAAGAATGAGTTCATTACAGTACCTTGAAGTGGTGATTTATTTTCTTATACTAACGGAGCTCACAAGTTTTCTACTTTAAGTTTTGTGTTGTGAAGTTTTCAAGTTTTGGGTAAAGATTCGATGGACTATGGAATAAGGAGTGGCAAGAGCCTAAGCTTGGGTATGCCCCGGAAGGCATCCCCTCTTTCGTCTTCGTTCATCGGCAACTTTACTTGGAGATATATTTTTATTCACCACATGATATGTGTTTTGCTTGGAGCGTCAATTTATTTTGTTTGCATTTGCTTGATGTTATTTAGAACAATGTTTTGCATCTTTTATTTCAATAAAAGTGGCATTGATAGCCTTTACTATGCCTATGTTACAAGTATACATGTTGCTGTTTGAAAACAGAAAGTTTACCTCTGTTGCAATAATTCCCTAGAAAATTCAGAATGCGATAAAATGTTGAAACCTTTTGCATATTAAGATATGATAAATTTACTACAGTGGGAATTTTATTTCATAATTTTTGGAGCTAGGGAAGTATGGATGTTGCAGCATTCTTTACAGACTATCCTGTTTAGGCAGATTGCTGTTATGTTTGCATTGTTTGCATATGTTTGCTTCTTTAATGATACTATTTGAGGATAGGACTATTAAATATGCAGAGGCATTTAGTATGCAATGTTGAATAATAATTTTAGGGATTTGCTACAGTAGAGTATGATAAGGTTTTGGCAATGGTTTATACTAACTTATCTCACGAGTCCTTGTTGAGTTTTGTGTGGATGAAGATTTTGAGATTTAGGGAGACCGTGATATGAGAGGAATTAAGGACACACAAAAGCTCAAGATTGGGGATGCCCAAGGCACCCCAAGATAATATTTCAAGAAGTCTCAAGCATCTAAGCTTGGGGATGCCCCGGTTGGCATCCCGCCTTTCTTCTTCAACAACTATCGGTTAGTATCGGTTGATCCTAAGTTTTTGCTTCTTCACATGATGTTTGCTATTCTTAGATGTCATTTTATTTTGCTTTGATTGCTGTTTGAATAGAGTACCAAGATATGAAATTATCAAATGTTAGAGAGTCTTCACATAGTTGCATAATTATTCGACTACTCATTGATCTTCACTTATATCTTTTGGAGTAGTTTGTCGTTTGCTCTAGTGCTTCACTTATATCTTTTAGAGCATGGTGGTAGTTTTATTTTGAAGAAATAGATGAACTCTCATGATTCACTTATATTATTTTGAGAGTCTTAAATAGCATGGTAATTTGCTTAAAATCCTAATATGCTAGGTATTCAAGAATAATAAAATTCTCTTATGAGTGTGTTGAATACTAAGAGAAGTTTGATACTTGATGATTGTTTTGAGATATGAGGATGGTAATATTAGAGTCATGCTAGTTGAGTAGTTGTGAATTTGAGAAGTACTTGTGTTGAAGTTTGTGATTCCCGTAGCATGCATGTATGGTGAACCGTTATGTCACAAAGGCGGAGCATGATTTATTTATTGATTGCCTTCCTTATGAGTGGCGGTTGGGGATGAGCGATGGTCTTTTCCTACCAATCTATCCCCCTAGGAGCATGTGCGTAATACTTTGCTTTGATAACTTGTAGATTTTTGCAATAAGTATATGAGTTCTTTATGACTAATGTTGAGTCCATGGATTATACGCACTCTCACCCTTCCACCATTGCTAGCCTCTCTAGTACCGCGCAAATTTTGCCGGTACCAAAAACCCACCATATACCTTCCTCAAAACAGCCACCATACCGACCTATTATGGCATTTCCATAGACATTCCGAGATATATTGCCATGCAACTTTCCACCATTCCGTTTATGACACACTCTGTCATTGTCATATTGCTTAGCATGATCATGTAGTTGACATCGTATTTGTGGCCATGTAGTTGACATCGTATTTGTGGCAAAGCCACCATTCATAATTCTTTCATACATGTCACTCATGAGTCATTGCATATCCCGGTACACCGCCGGAGGCATTCATATAGAGTCATATCTTGTTCTAAGTATCGAGTTGTAATTCTTGAGTTGTAAGTAAATAAAAGTGTGATGACCATCATTATTAGAGCATTGTCCAAGTGAGGAAAGGATGATGGATACTATGATTCCCCCACAAGTCGGGATGAGACTCCGGACGAAAATAAATAAATAAATACAAGAGGCCAAAGAAGCCCAAATAAAAAAAGAGATAAAAGAGGCCATAAAAAAGAGAAGGCCAAAATAAAAAATATAAAAAAATGAGAGAAAAAGAGAGAAAGGACAATGCTACTATCCTTTTACCACACTTGTGCTTCAAAGTAGCACCATGATCTTCATGATAGAGAGTCTCTTATGTTGTCACTTTCATATACTAGTGGAATCTTTCATTATAGAACTTGGCTTGTATATTCCAATGATGGGCTTCTCAAAATGCCCTAGGTCTTCGTGAGCAAGCGAGTTGGATGCACACCCACTAGTTTCTTTTGTTGAGCTTTCATACACTTATAGCTCTAGTGCATCCGTTGCATGGCAATCCCTACTCACTCGCATTGATATCTATTAATGGGCATCTCCATAGCCCGTTGATACGCCTAGTTGATGTGGGACTATATTCTCCTTTTTGTCTTCTCCACAACCACCATTCTATTCCACCTATAGTGCTATGTCCATGGCTCACGCTCATATATTGCGTGAAGATTGAAAAAGTTTGAGAACATCAAAAGTATGAAACAATTGCTTGGCTTGTCATCGGGGTTGTGCATGATTTAAATATTTTGTGTGGTGAAGATGGAGCATAGCCAGACTATATGATTTTGTAGGGATAGCTCTCTTTGGCCATGTTATTTTGAGAAGACATAATTGCTTAGTTAGTATGCTTGAAGTATTATTATTTTTATGTCAATATGAACTTTTGTCTTGAATCTTTTGGGTCTGAATATTCAAATCACAAGTAAGAAGAATTACATTGAAATTATGCCAACTAGCATTCCACATCAAAAATTATCTTTTAATCATTTACCTACTCGAGGACGAGCAGGAATTAAGCTTGGGGATGCTTGATACGTCTCCAACGTATAGGGGTGGAAACGGATCGGATGCGGATCGGATAGTGCTCTTGCCACTTCCATTTTCATATTTTCAAAACGAATACGAATCCGAATACGGATATTATCGGATACGGATGCGGCTCGGATATTATTCGAATACGGATACGTATCGGATATTTTCTTGATTTGGAACGGATACGAATAATATCAACATATTGCTTAAGTAAATTAGTCGATACCTATGTGACCTGAAATAATCAACTTGTGACATACAATAAGTCAATGATAAATAGGTTTATGAATAAATACTATTGTAATGCATAATAATTTATAAGTTTAATCATAAAAAGAGTAAAATTTGACCACTTATTTGGCTTTTATGTTGGATAATTGGAATATTGGGTCTAGAATTTTGAAAATTACCTCCCATAATCTTATTCGGATCCAGATATATCCACTTCCATATCCATATTTGTCTCAAAATCTCCTACCATATTTTATTTTTTATTTGTTTAATAAATTCGGATACAGATAATTTCCATTTCCATTTTGGTTCGGATGCGGATGTTTCGGATACAAATAGGCATTTTCTCGAATACGAATATTGGATATTTCGGATTATACGCTGCCAATTTCCACCCCTACCAACGTACCTATAATTTTTGATTGCTCCATGCTATATTATCTACTATTTTGGGCAATATTGGGCTTTATTATCCACTTTTATATTACTTTTGGGACTAACCTATTAACCAGAGGCCCAGCCCAAATTTGTTGTTTTATGCCTATTTCAGTGTTTCGAGGAAAAAGAATATCAAACGGAGTTGAAACGGAACGAAATCAACTGGAGAAGTTATTTTTGGAAGGAAAGCAACCCAGGGAACTTGGAGTGCACGTCAGGGGAGACACGGGCTGCCCACGAGGGTGGGGGGCGCGCCACCTGCCTCGTGGGGCCCCCGTGGCTCCTCTGACGTACTTCGTGCACCCATATATATCGCCGTACCCTAAAACTTCCAGAACAGAGATTAGATCGGGAGTTCCGCCGCCAGAAGCCTCCGTAGCCACCGAAAACCAATCTAGACCCGTTCCGGCACCCTGCCGAAGGGGGAATACTTCTCCGGTGGCCATCTTCATCATCCCGGTGCTCTCCGTGACAAGGAGGGAGTAGTTCTCCCTCGGGGATGAGGGTATGTACCAGTAGCTATGTGTTTGATCTCTCTCTCTCTCGTGTTCTTGAGGTGATACGATCTTGATGTATCGCGAGCTTTGCTATTATAGTTGGATCTTATGTTTCTCCTCCCCCTCTACTCTCTTGTAATGAACTGAGTTTCCCCTTCGAAGTTATCTTATCGGATTGAGTCTTTAAAGATTTGAGAACACTTGATGTATGTCTTACCGTGCATATCTATGGTGACAATGGGATACCACGTGATTCACTTGATGTATGTTTTGGTGATCAACTTGCGGGTTCCGCCCATGAACCTATGCATAGGGGTTGGCACACATTTTCGTCGTGATTCTCCGGTAGAACTTTGGGGCACTCTTTGAGGTCCTTTGTGTTGGTTGAATAGATGAATCTGAGATTGTGTGATGCATATCGTATAATCATACCCACGGATACTTGAGGTGACATTGGAGTATCTAGGTGACATTAGGGTTTTGGTTGATTTGTGTCTTAAGGTGTTATTCTAGTACGAACTCTAGGGCTGTTTGTGACACTTATAGGAATAGCCCAATGGATTGATTGGAAAGAATAACTTTGAGGTGGTTTCGTACCCTACCCTACCATAATCTCTTCGTTCGTTCTCCGCTATTAGTGACTTTGGAGTGACTCTTTGTTGCATGTTGAGGGATAGTTATGTGATCCAATTATTCTATTATTGTTGAGAGGACTTGCACTAGCGAAAGTATGAACCCTAGGCCTTGTTTCCTAGCATTGCAATACCGTTTACGCTCACTTTTATCATTAGTTACCTTGCTGTTTTTATAATTTCAGATTACAAATACCTTTATCTACTATCCATATTGCACTTGTATCACCATCTCTTCGCCGAACTAGTGCACCTATACAATTTACCATTGTATTGGGTGTGTTGGGGATACAAGAGACTCTTTGTTATTTGGTTGCAGGGTTGCTTGAGAGAGACCATCTTCATCCTACGCCTCCTACGGATTGATAAACCTTAGGTCATCCACTTGAGGGAAATTTGCTACTGTCCTACAAACCTCTGCACTTGGAGTCCCAACAACGTCTACAAGAAGAAGGTTGTGTAGTAGACATCAAAGATCATGGTGCTACTTTGAAGCACAAGTGTGGTAAAAGGATAGTAACATTGTCCCTTCTCTCTTTTTCTCTCATTTTTTGGGCCTTCTCCTTTTTTATGGCCTTTCTCCCTTTTTTTGGGCCTTCTCTTTTTTATGGCCTTTCTATTTTTTTTATTCCTCACTTGGGACAATGCTCTAATAATGATGATCATCACACTTCTATTTATTTACAACTCAATGACTACAACTCGATACTAGAACAACGATGACTCTATATGAATGCCTTTGGCGGTGTACCGGGATATGCAATGAATCAAGAGTGACATGTATGAAAGAATTATGAACGGTGGCTTTGCCACAAATACTATGTCAACTACATGATCATGCTAAGCAACATGACAATGATGAATGTGTCATGATGAACGGAACGGTGGAAAGTTGCATGGCAATATATCTCGGAATGGCTATGGAAATGCCATAATAGGTAGGTATGGTGGCTGTTTTGAGGAAGATATGAGGAGGTTTATGTGTGCAAGAGAGTATCATATCACGGGGTTTGGATGCACCGGCGAAGTTTGCGCCAACTCTCAATGTGAGAAAGGGCAATGCACGGTACCGAAGAGGCTAGCAAGGATGGAAGGGTGAGAGTGTGTATAATCCATGGACTCAACATTAGTCATAAAGAACTCACATACTTATTGCAAAAATCTAAAAGTCATCAAAAACCTCGTCACTACGCGCATGCTCCTAGGGGGATAGATTGGTAGGAAAAAACCATCGCTCGTCCCCGATCGCCACTCATAAGGAGGAGAATCAAATAACACCTCATGTTTCAAATTTGTTACATAACGTTTACCATACGTGCATGCTACGGGACTTGCAAACTTCAACACAAGAATTTCTCAAATTCACAAATACTCAACTAGCACGACTTTGATATTATTACCTCCATATCTCAAAACAATCATCAAGCATCAAACTTCTCTTAGTATTCAATACTCTATGTGAAAGTTTTTACTAATCTTGTATACCTAGCATATTAGGATTTTAAGAAAATTACCATGCTATTTAAGACTCTCAAAATAATCTAAGTGAAGCATGAGAGTTCATCTATTTCTTCAAAATAAAACTACCACCATGCTCTAAAAGATATAAGTGAAGCACTAGAGCAAATGACAAACTACTTTGGAAGATACAAGTGAAGATCAATGAATAGTCGAATAATTATGCAACTATGTGAAGACTCTCTCTCATTTAATAATTTCAAATCTTGGTATTCTATTCAAACAGAAAGCAAAGCAAAATAAAATGACATTCTAAGAATGGCAAACATCATGTGAAGAAGCAAAAACTTAGGATCAACCGAAACTAACCGATAGTTGTTGAAGAAGAAAGGTGGGATGCCAACCGGGGCATCCCCAAGCTTAGATGCTCGAGACTTCTTAAATATTATCTTGGGGTGCCTTGGGCATCCCCAAGCTTGAGCTTTTTTGTCTCCTTAATTCCTCTCATATCAAGGTCTCCCTAAATCTCAAAATCTTCATCCACACAAAACTCAACAAGGACTCGTGAGATAAGTTAGTATGAATCATTGCAAAAACCTTATCATACTCTACTGTAGAAAATCACTAAAATTATTATTAAACATTGCATAGTAAATGCCTCTTCATATTTAATAGTCCTATCCTCAAATTGAATCATTAAAGAAGCAACCATATGCAAACAATGCAAACATAACAGCAATCTGCCTAAACAGGATAGTCTGTAAAGAATGCTGCAACATCCATACTTCCCTAGCTTCAAAAATTATGAAATAAAATTCCCACTGTAGTAAATTTATCAGAGCTTAATATGCAAAAGGTTTCAAAATTTTATCACATTCTGATTTTTCTAGGGAATTATTGCAACAGCGGTAAACTTTCTGTTTTCAAACAGCAACATGTATACTTGTAACATAGGCATAGTAAAGGCTATCAATGCCACTTTTATTGAAATAAAAGATGCAAAACATTGTTCTAAATAACATCAAGCAAATCTTAACAAAATAAAATGACGCTCCAAGCAAAACACATATCATGTGGTGAATAAAAATATAGCTCCAAGTAAAGTTACCGATGAACAAAGACGAATGAGGGGATGCCTTCCGGGGCATCCCCAAGCTTAGGCTCTTGGTTGTCCTCGAATATTACCTTGGGTTGCCTTGGGAATCCCCAATCTTAGGCTCTTGCCACTCCTTATTCCATAATCCATCGAATCTTTACCCAATACTTGAAAACTTCACAACACAAAACTTAACAGAGAACTCGTAAGCTCCGTTAGTATAAGAAATTAAATCACCACTTCAAGGTAGTGCAATGAACTCATTCTTTATTTATGTCGGTGTTAAACCTACTGTATTCCAACTTCTCTATGGTTTATAAACTCTTTTACTAGCCGTAGGTTCATCAAAATAAGTAAACAACACATGAAAAACAGAATCTGTCGAAAATAGAATAGTCTGTCTGGATCAAACATATACTTATGGAACTCATAAAATTCTCAAATAAATTGCTGGACCTGAGGAATTTATCTATTAATAATCTTCAAAAAGAATTAACTAAATAGCATTCTCCAAAGAAAAATGGCAGCAATTCTCGTGAGCGCTAAAGTTTCTGTTTTTTACAGCAAGTTCAACAAGACTTTCCCCAAGTCTTCCCAACGGTTCTACTTGGCACAAACACTAATTAAACACAAAAAACACAACCAAAACAGAGGCTAAATAATTTATTTATTACTAAACAGGACCAAAAGGCAAGGAATAAAAATAAAATCGGGTTGCCTCCCAACAAGCGCTATCGTTTAACGCCCCTAGCTAGGCATGATAATTTCAATGATGCTCACATAAAAGATAAGAATTGAAATATAAAGAGAGCATCATGAAGAATATGACTAGCATATTTAAGCCTAACATACTTCCTATGCATAGGGATTTTTTGAGCAAACAACTTGTGGGAACAAGAATCAACTAGCATAGTAAGGCAAAACAAGCATAACTTTGAAACTTTAAGCACATAGAGAGGAAGCTTGATATGATTGCAATTCCTAGAAGCATATATTCCTCCCTCATAATAATTTTCAGTAGCATCATGAATGAATTCAACAATATAACCAGCACCTAAAGCATTCTTTTCATGATCTACAAGCATAGAAAATTTACTACTCTCCACACAAGCAAAATTCTTCTCATGAATAATAGTGGGAGCAAACTCAACAAAATAACTATTATGTTATTGAAAATTAAGATCAAGATGACAAGTTTCATGGTTATCATTATTCTTTAAAGCATACGTGTCATCACAATAATCATCATAGATAGGAGGCATGCTTTCATCATAATAAATTTGCTCATCAAAGCTTGGGGGACAAAAAAAATATCATCTTCATCAAACATAGCTTCCCCAAGCTTGTGGCTTTGCATATCATTAGCATCATGGATATTCAAGGAATTCATACTAACAACATTGAAATCATGCTCATCATTCAAATATTTAGTGCCAAACATTTTATAGATGTATTCTTCTAGCACTTGAGCACAATTATCCTTTCCATCATACTCACGAAAGATATTAAAAAGGTGAAGCGTATGAGACAAACTCAATTCCATTTTTATAGTTTTCTTTTATAAACTAAACTAGTGATAAAACAGGAAACTAAAAGACTCTATTGCAAGATCTAAAGATATACCTTCAAGCACTCACCTCCCCGGCAACGGTGCCAGAAAAGAGCTTGATGTCTACTACACAACCTTCTTCTTGTAGACGTTGTTGGCCTCCAAGTGCAGAGGTTTGTAGGACAGTAGCAAATTTCCCTCAAGTGGATGACCTAAGGTTTATCAATCCGTAGGAGGCGTAGGATGAAGATGGTCTCTCTCAAGCAACCCTGCAACCAAATAACAAAGAGTCTCTTGTGTCCCCAACACACCCAATACAATGGTAAATTGTATAGGTGCACTAGTTCGGCGAAGAGATGGTGATACAAGGGGTATATGGATGGTAGATAAAGGTATTTGTAATCTGAAATAATAAAAACAGCAAGGTAGCAAGTGATAAAAGTGAGCGTAAACGGTATTGCATTGTGTGGAAATAAGGCCTAGGGTTCATACTTTCACTAGTGTAAGTCCTCTCAACAATACTAACATAATTGGATCACATAACTATCCCTCAACATGCAACAAAGAGTCACTCCAAAGTCACTAATAGCGGAGAATTAACGAAGAGATTATGGTAGGGTATGAAACCACCTCAAAGTTATTCTTTCCAATCAATCCGTTGGGCTATTCATGTAAGTGTCACAAGCAGCCCTAGAGTTCGTACTAGAATAACACCTTAAGACACAAATCAACCAAAACCCTAATGTCACCTAGATACTCCAATGTCACCTCAAGTATCCGTGGGTATGATTATACGATATGCGTCAAACAATCTCAAATTCATCTATTCAACCAACACAAAGGACCTCAAAGAGTGCCCCAAAGTTTCTACTGGAGAATCATGACGAAAACATGTGCCAACCCCTATGCATAGGTTCATGGGCGGAACCCGCAAGTTGATCACCAAAACATACATCAAGTGAATCACGTGATATCCCATTGTCACCATAGATACGCACGGCAAGACATACATCAAGTGTTCTCAAATCTTTAAAGACTCAATCCGATAAGATAACTTCAAAGGGGAAACTCAATTCATTACAAGAGAGTAGAGGGGGGAAGAAACATCATATGATCCAACTATAATAGCAAAGCTCGTGATACATCAAGATCGTATCACCTCAAGAACACGAGAGAGAGAGAGAGAGAGAGATCAAACACATAGCTACTGGTACATACCCTCAGCATCAAGGGAGAACTACTCCCTCCTCGTCATGGAGAGCACCGGGATGATGAAGATGGCCACCGGAGAAGGATTCCCCCCTCCGGCAGGGTGCCGGAACGGGTCTAGATTGGCTTTTGGTGGCTACGGAGGCTTCTGGCAGCGGAACTCCCGATCTATTATGCTCACGGATGTTTTTAGGGTATATGGTGATATATAGGCGGAAGAAGTACGTCAGGGGGGCCACGAGGGGCTCATGAGGGTGGAGGGCGCGCCCAGGGGGGTGGGCACGCCCCCCTTCCTCGTGACCTCCTCGCTGATCCCCCGACGTGCACTCCAAGTCTTCTGGGCTTCTTTCCTTCCAAAAATGAGTTCCCTGAAGTTTCAGGTCAATTGGACTTCGTTTGATTTTCCTTTTCTTGGAAACCCTAAAACAGGGTAAAAACAGAAACTGGCACTGGGCTCTGGGTTAATAAGTTAGTCCCAAAAAATGATATAAAAGTGTATAATAAAGCCCGTAAACATTCAAAACAGTAGATAATATAGCATGGAGCAATAAAAATTATAGATACGTTGGAGACGTATCAGCAATTCTGTTGAAAATAGCGTCAGTCCAGGTTAGTTCCATTATAATCATGCAACTTAGAGTCCAAAACAAGGGCAAAAGTGTTTGGAAAAGTAGATACGATGGAGACGTATCAACCCACATGTCAGGTTTGACTCTGGTTAGGTGGGTTTGACCGGCTGACGTCATGGTGATGTCATGCTGACATCACCTTTCACTATTCTGGAGAATGTTTGAATTAAATAATTAAATAAATTTCAAAAAATGCATAAAACTTTGATAAATCATAGAAAATAAATCGTAACTCGGATGAGAATACTTTGTACATGAAAGTTGCTCAGAACAACGAGATGAATTCGGATAGGTAACCTGTTCGTCCGCTACACATCCCTAGCATAGCGAACACACAACTTTCCCCCTCCGGTTCATCTTTGTGAAAACGCGAAACACCGGGGATATTTTCCCGGATGTTTCCCCCCTTCACCGGTATCACCTCCTACTGTGTTAGGGCACACCTGGCACCGTTACTTGTCGTGTCATGCATCGATATGCATTTGTTTGCATTGTATTCATTGTTTCTTCCCCCTCTTCTCTCCGGTAAACTACGAGACTGACACCGCTGCTGGTGCCCCGATTGACTATGTTGTTGACGACCCCTCCTTGCCAGAGCAACCAGGCAAGCCCCCCTTGATCAACCCCACATCGCCTAATCTTCTCTCTACTGCTTGCATTACAGTAGCGTAGCATGTTACCGCTTTCGGTTAATCCTATTCTGCTGCATAGCCTGTCCTTGCTACTATTGTTGTTACCTTTACCTGCAATCCTAAATGCTTAGTATAAGATGCTAGTATTCCATCAGTGGCCCTACATTCTTGTCCGTCTGCCATGCTATACTATCGGGTCGTGATCACTCAGGAGGTGATCACGGGCATATAATTATATACATAATATATGACCTATGGTGACTAAAGTCGGGTTGGCTCGTAGAGTACCCGCGAGTGATTCACAGATTGGGACCGAAAGGACGTTTGTCCTAACGGCCCTTTGATGGACCTTTGTGGCAGAGCGACAGGGCAGGTTGAGACCACCTAGGTGAGAGGTGGGCCTGGCCCTGGTCGGCGTCCGCGGTTACATCAAGTAACACGCTTAACAAGATCTTGGTATTTAATCTGAGTCTGGCCACTGTCCTATATGCACTAACCAACTATGCAGGAACAGTTATGGGCACTCGACGTCATGGTATCAGCCAAAGCCTTCTTGATGTCAGCGACTGAGCGGCGCGTGCCGGATTGGACTGTAAGCCTGCGCTTGTATTATGGGGGCTAGTTATGCTTTCGGCCGCATTCACAACATGCAGGTGTGCAATGGGCCCAGACCCCTGCATGTATAGGATTTAGACCGTCATGTTGACCTCTCTGTTGTGCCTAGGTGGGGCTGTGATACGTCTCCAACGTATCTATAATTTTTGATTGTTCCTGTTGGGGAACGTAGTAATTTCAAAATTTTCCCTATGCACACGCAAGATCATGGTGATGCATAGCAACGAGAGGGAAAAGTATCGTCCACGTACCCTCATAGACCGTAAGCGGAAGCGTTATGAGAACGCGGTTGATGTTGTCGAACGTCTTCACAGCCGACCGATCCAAGTACCGAACGCACTACACCTCCGAGTTCAGCACACGTTCAGCTCGATGACGTCCCACGAACTCCGATCCAGCAGAGCTTCACAGGAGAGTTCCGTCAGCACGACGGCGTGATGATGATGATGATGTTGCTACCAACGCAGGGCTTCGCCTAAGCACCGGTACGATATGATCGAGGTGGATTATGGTGGAGGGGGGCACCGCACACGGCTAAGGGATCAATGATCAACTTGTCTGTTCTAGGGTGCCCCCTTCCCTCGTCCCCCGTATACATTCGGGCGGCTTTGCTGGTCTTGTTTTACCATTGTCGAAATGACTTGTAACCGGGATTTCGAGTCTGATCGGGTCTTACTGGGAGAAGGAATATCCTTCGTTGACCGTGAGATCTTGTGATGGGCTAAGTTGGGACACCCCTGCAGGGTTTGAAATTTTGAAAGTCGTGCCCACGGTTATGGGCAGATGGGAATTTGTTAATATCCGGTTGTAGAAAACTTGACACATAACTTAATTAAAATGAATCAACCGCGTGTGTAGCCATGATGGTCTCTTTTCGGCGGAGTCCGGAAAGAGAACACGGTCTCGTGTTATGCTTGAACGTAAGTAGTTTCAGGATCACTTCTTGATCACTTTTAGCTTCTCGACTGTGCTTTGCTTCTCTTCTCGCTCTCTTTTGCGTAAGTTAGCCACCATATATGCTTAGTGCTTTGCTGCAGCTCCACCTCACTACCCCTTTCCTACCTTTAAGCTTAAATAGTCTTGATCACGAGGGTGTGAGATTGCTGAGTCCCCGTGACTCACAGATACTTCCAAACAGATGCAGGTGCCGATGATGCCAGTGCAGGGGACGCTACCGAACTCAAGTGGGAGTTCGACGAGGATTCTGGCCGTTACTATGTCTCTTTTCCGGATGATCAGTAGTGGAGCCCAGTTGGGGCGATCGGGGATCTAGCAATTGGGGTTGTCTTTCTTTATTTTGGTTCCGTAGTCGGACCTTGATTGTATTCTGGATGATGTATGCTATATTTATGTATTGTGTGAAGTGGCGATTGTAAGCCGACTCTTTATCCCTTTCTTATTCAGTACATGGGATGTGTAAAGATTACCCCTCTTGCGACATGCCTACCATGCGGTTATGCCTCTAAGTCGTGCTCCGACACGTGGGAGATATAGCCGCATCGTGGGTGTTACATCTTGATGCTCAATATGTAAGTAGCTTCACCGAGGTCTTTCTTTGAAAAACTCTTTTTAAATACTCATTTATGCTTTCCAGAAAATTCTACATTATTTCCGATCAACAATATGTCATTCACATATACTTATTAGAAATGGTGTAGTGCTCCCACTCACTTTCTTGTAAATACAGGCTTCACCGCAAGTCTGTATAAAACCATATGCTTTGATCACTTTATCAAAATATATATTCCAACTCCGAGATGATTGCACCAGTCCATAGATGGATCACTGGAGCTTGCACACTTTGTTAGCACCTTTAGGATTGACAAAACCTTATTGTTGCATCATATACAACTCTTCTTTAAGAAATCCATTAAGGAATGCAGTTTTGACATCCATTTGCCAGATTTATAAAATGCGGCAACTGCTAACATGATTCGGACAGACTTTTAAGCATCGATATGAGTGAGAAAATCTCATCATAGTCAACACCTTGAACATGTCGAAAACATTTTGCGACAATTCAAGCTTTGTAGATAGTAACACTACTATCAGCGTCCGTCTTCCTCTTGAAGATCCATTTATTCTCAATGACTCACCAATCATCGGGCAAGTCAATCAAAGTCCATACTTTGTTCTCATACATGGATCCCATCTCAGATTTCATGGCCTTAAGCCATTTCACGGAATCTAGGCTCATCATCGCTTCCTCATAGTTCGTAGGTTCGTCATGGTCTAGTAACATGACTTCCAGAAAGGATTACCATACCACTCTGGTGCGGACCATGCTCTGGTTGTCCTACGAGGTTCGGTAGTAACTTGATCTGAAGTTTCATGATCATCATCATTAGCTTCCTCACTAATTGGCATAGAAATCACTAGAACCGATTTCTGTAATGAACTACTTTCCAATTCAGGAGAAGGTACAATTACCTCATCAAGTTCTACATTCCTTCCACTCACTTCTTTCGAGAGAAACTTCTCTAGAAAGGATCCACTCTTAGCAACAAAGATCTTGCTTTTCAGATCTGTCATAGAAGGTGTACCCAACTGTTTCTTTTGGGCATCCTATGAAGACGCACTTTTCTGATTTGGGTTTGAGCTTATCAGGCTGAAACTTTTTCACATAAGCATCACAACCCCAAACTTTAAGAAACGACAGCTTAGGTTTCTAGCCAAACCCTAGTTCATACGGTGTCATATCAACGGATTAGACGGTTCCCTATTTAACGTGAATGTAGCTGTCTCTAATGCATAACCCCAAAACGATAGTGGTAAATCGGTAAGAGACATCATAGATTGCACTATATCCAATAAAGTACGGTTATGACGTTCGGACACACCATTATGTTGTGGTGTTCCAGGTGGCATGAATTTGTGAAACTATTCCACATTGTTTTAGTTGAAGACCAAACTCGTAACTCAAATATTCGTCTCCACGATCAGATCGTAGAAACTTTATTTTTTGTTTACGATGATTTTCCACTTCACTCTGAAATTCTTTGAACTTCTCAAATGTTTCAGACTTATGTTTCATCAAGAAGATATACCCATATCTTACTCAAATCATCTGTGAAGGTCAAAATTAATGATACCTGCCGCGAGCCTCAACACTCATCGGACTGCATACATCAGTATGTATTATTTCCAACAAGTCTGTTGCTTGCTCCATTGTTCCGGAGAATGGAGTCTTAGTCATCTTGCCCACGAGGCATGGTTCCAAGCATCAACTGATTCATAATCAAGTGATTCCAAAAGCCCATCAACATGGATTTTCTTCATGCGCTTTACACTAATATGACCTAAACGGCAGTGCCACAAATAAGCTTCACTATCATTATTAACTTTGCATCTTTTTGGCTTCAATATTATGAATATGTGTATCACTACGATCGAGATTCAATAAGCCATTCACCTTGGGTGTATGACCATCGAAGGTTTTATTCATGTAAATAGAACAACAATTATTCTCTGACTTTTAATGAATAATCGTATTGCAATAAACATGATCAAATCATATTCATGCTTATCGCAAACACCAAATAGCATTTATTTAGGTTCAACACTAATCCCGAAAGTATAGGGAGTGTGCGATGATGATCATATCAATCTTGGAACCACTTCCAACACACATCATCACTTCACCCTTAACTAGTCTCTATTCATTCTGCAACTCCCGTTTCGAGTTACTAATCTTAGCAACTGAACTAGTATCAAATACTGAGGGGTTGCTATAAACACTAGTAAAGTACACATCAATAACATGTATATCAAATATACCTTTGTTCACTTTTCCATCCTTCTTATCCGCCAAATACTTGGGGCAGTTCTGCTTCCAGTGACCAGTCCCTTTGTAGTAGATGCACTTAGTCTCAGGCTTAGGTCTAGACTTGGGCTTCTTCACTTGAGCAACAACTTGCTTGCCGTTCTTCTTGAAGTTCCCCTTCTTCCCTTTGTCCTTTTCTTGAAACTAGTGGTCTTTTCATCCATCAACACTTGATGCTTTTCTTGATTTCTACCTTCGTCGATTTCAGCATCACGAAGAGCTTGGGAATCATTTCCGTTATCCCTTGCATATTATAGTTCATCACGAAGTTCCAGTAACTTGGTGACAGTGACTAGAGAACTCTGTCAATCACTATCTTATCTGGAAGATTAACTCCCACTTGATTCAAGTGATTGTAGTACTCAGACATTCTGAGCACATGCTCACTAGCTGAGCTATTCTCCTCCATCTTGTAGGCAAAGTGCTTCTCAAAGGTCTCATACCTTTCGACATGGGCATGAGTCTGAAATACTAATTTCAACTCTTGGAACATCTCATATGCTCTGTGGTGTTCAAAACGTCTTTGAAGCCCCAATTCTAAGCCGTAAAGCATGGTGCACTAAACTATCAAGTAGTCATCATATCGAGCTCGCTAAATGTTCATAACGTCTACATCTGCTCCTGCAATCGGTCTATCACCTAGCGGTGCATCAAGGACATAATTCTTTTGTGCAGCAATGAGGATAATCCTCAGATCACGAATCCAATCCGCATCATTGCTACTAACATCTTTCAACTTAGTTTTTCTCTAGGAACATATCAAAAATAAACGGGGAGCTACATCGTGAGCTATTGATCTACAACATAGTTATGCAAATACTATCAGGACTAAGTTCATGATAAATTAAAGTTCAATTAATCATATTACTTAAGAACTCCCACTTAGACAGACATCCCTCTAATCATCTAAGTGATCATGTGATCCAAATCAACTAAACCATGACCGATCATCACGTGAAATGGAGTAGTTTTCAATGGTGAACATCACTATGTTGGTCATATCTACTATATGATTCACGCTCGACCTTTCGGTCTCAGTGTTCCGAGGCCATATCTGCATATTCTAGGCTCGTCAAGTTTAACCCGAGTATTCTGCGTGTGCAAAACTGGCTTGCACCCGTTGTATAAGACCGTTGAGCTTATCACTCCCGATCATCATGTGGTGTCTTGGCACGATGAACTTTTGCAACGGTGCATACTCATGGAGAACACTTGTACCTTGAATTTTTTTAGTAAGAGATCATCTTATAACGCCACCGTCAATCAAAGCAGAATAAGATGCATAAAGGATAAACATCACATGCAATCAATATAAGTGATATGATATGGCCATCATCATCTTGTGCCTTTGATCTCCATCTCCAAAGCACCGTCATGATCACCATCGTCACCGGTGCGACACCTTGATCTCCATCGTAGCATCGTTGTCGTCTTGCCAACTATTGCTTCTACGACTATCGCTACTGCTTAGTGATAAAGTAAAGCAATTACATGGCAATTGCATTTCATACAATAAAGCGACAACCATATGGCTCCTGCCAGTTGCCGATAACTCCGTTACAAAACATGATCATCTCATACAATAAAATATAGCATCATGCCTTGACCATATCACATCACAACATGCCTTGCAAAAACAAGTTAGACGTCATCTACTTTGTTGTAGCAAGTTTTACGTGGCTGCTACGGGCTGAGCAAGAACCGTTCTTACCTACGCATAAAAACCACAACGATAGTTCGTCAAGTTAGTGTTGTTTTAACCTTCAACAAGGACTGGGCGTAGTCACACTCGGTTCAACTGAAGTTGGAGAAACTGACACCCGCCAGCCACCTGTGTGCAAATCACGTCGGTAGAACCAGTCTCGCGTAAGCATACACGTAGTGTCGGTCCGGGCCGCTTCATCCAACAATACCGCCGAACCAAATTATGACATGCTGGTAAGCAGTATGACTTGTATCGCCCACAACTCACTTGTGTTCTACTCGTGCATATAACATCTACACATAAACCTGGCTCGGATGCCACTGTTGAAGAACGTAGCAATTTCAAAATTTTCCCTATGCACACGCAAGATCATCGTGATGCATAGCAACGAGAGGGAAGAGTATCGTCCACATACCCTCGTAGACCGTAAGAGGAAGCGTTATGAGAACGCGGTTGATGTAGTCGAACGTCTTCACGATCCGACAGATCCAAGTATCAAACACACGGCACCTCCGAGTTCAGCACACGTTCAGCTCGATGACGTCCCACAAACTCCGATCCAGCAGAGCTTCACGGGAGAGTTCCGTCAGCTCAACGGCGTGATGACGGTGATGATGTTGCTATCGATACAGGGCTTCGCCTAAGCACCGCTACGATATGATCGAGGTAGATTATGGTGGAGGGGGGCACCGCACACGGCTAAGGGATCAATGATCAACTTGTCTGTCCTAGGGTGCCCCTTGCCCCCTGCTACCTCTTGAGCACTGTGTTGGTTTTCCCCGAAGAGGAAGGGATGATGCAGCAAAGTAGCGTAAGTATTTCCCTCAGTTTTTGAGAACCAAGGTATCAATCCAGTAGGAGGCTACGCGCGAGTCCCTCGCACCTGCACAAAACAAATAAATTCTCGCAACCAACGTGATAAGGGGTTGTCAATCCCTACACGGCCACTTACGAGAGTGAGATCTGATAGATATGATAACATAATATTTTTGGTATTTTTGTGATAAAGATGCAAAGTAAAATAAAGGCAAAGTAAATAGAAAAGGAAATAACTAAGTATTAGGAGATTAACATGATGAAGATAGACCCGGGGGCCATAGGTTTCACTAGTGGCTTCTCTCGAGAGCATAAGTATTCTATGGTGGGTGAACAAATTACTGTTGAGCAATTGACAGAATTGAGCATAGCTATGCGAATATCTAGGTATGATCATGTATATAGGCATCACGTCCGAGACAAGTAGACCGACTCCTGCCTGCATCTACTACTATTACTCCACTCATCCACCGCTATCCAGCATGCATCTAGTGTATTAAGTTAATGAAAACAGAGTAACGCATTAAGCAAGATGACATGATGTAGAGGGATAAACTCATGCAATATGATGAAAACCCCATCTTGTTATCCTCGATGGCAACAATACAATACGTGCCTTGTTGCCCCTACTGTCACTGGGAAAGGACACCGCAAGATTGAACCCAAAGCTAAGCACTTCTCCCATTGCAAGAAAGATCAATCTAGTAGGACAAACCAAACTGATAATTCGAAGAGACTTGCAAAGATAACCAATCATACATAAAAGAATTCATAGAAGATTCAAATATTGTTCATAGATAGACTTGATCATAAACCCACAATTCATCAGTCTCAACAAACACACCACAAAAAGAAGATTACATCGAATAGTTCTCCACAAGAGAGGGGGAGAACATTGTATTGAGATCCAAAAAGAGAGAAGAAGCCATCTAGCTACTAAGTATGGACCCGTAGGTCTGAGGTGAACTACTCACACTTCATCGGAGGGGCTATGGTGTTGATGTAGAAGCCCTCCGTGATCGATGCCCCCTCCGGCGGAGCTCTGGAACAGGCCCCAAGATGGGATCTCGTGGATACAGAAAGTGGCGGCAGTGGAATTAGGGTTTTGGCTCCGTATCTGATCGTTTGGGGGTACGTAGGTATATATAGGAGGAAGGAGTACGTCGGTGGAGCAACAGGGGGCCCACGAGGGTGGAGGGCGCGTCTGGGGGGGTAGGCGCGCCCCCCTACCTCGTGGCCTCCTCTTTTGTGTTTTGATGTAGGGTCCAAGTCTCCTGGGTCTTGTTCACTGAGAAAATCACGTTCCCGAAGGTTTCATTCCGTTTGGACTCCGTTTGATATTCTGTTTATCCGAAACCCTAAAACAGGCAAAAAACAACAATTCTGGGTTGGGCCTCCGGTTAATAGGTTAGTCCCAAAAATAATATAAAAGTGGATAATAAAGCCCAATAATGTACAAAACAGTAGATAATATAGCGTGGAGCAATCAAAAATTATAGATACGTTGGATACGTATCAAGCATCCCCAAGCTTAATTCCTGCTCGTCCTCGAGTAGGTAAATGATAAAAACAGAATTTTTGATGCAGAGTGCTACTTGGCATAATTTTAATGTAATTCTTCTTAATTGTGGTATGAATATTCAGATCTGAAAGATTCAAGACAAAAGTTCATATTGACATAAGAATAATAATACTTCAAGCATACTAACAAAGCAATTATCTCTTCTCAAAATAACATGGCCAAAGAAAGTTCATCCCTACTGATAACCCACAAGTATAGGGATCGCAACAGTTTTCGATAAGTAAGAGTGTCGACCCCAACGAGGAGCTAAAGGTAGAACAAATATTCCCTCAAGTTCTATCGACCACCGATACAACTCTACGCACGCTTGATGTTCACTTTACCTAGAACAAGTATGAAACTAGAAGTACTTTGTAGGTGTTGTTGGATAGGTTTGCAAGATAATAAAGAGTACGTAAATAAAAAGTAGGGGCTGTTTAGATAAAGAAACAATAAAGTAAATATAGCGAGTGTGGAAAAGTGGTGGTAGGACTTGTGAAATTGCCCCTAAGCAATCGACTACTTTACTAAACCGATAGCAAGTATTATGTGGGAGAGGCCACTGCTAGCATGTCATCCCTGACTTGGAATTCTATGCACTTATGATTGGAACTATTAGCAAGCATCCGCAACAACTAATTTTCATTAAGGTAAAACCCAACCATAGAATTAAGATATATTGGTCCCCCTTCAATCTCGTATGCATCAATTTCTATGCTAGGTTGAAGCTTCTGTCACTCTTGCCCTCCAATACATAGTCCTATCAACATACAACTAACCCTAGGGTGTGATCCACGCGCGCAATCATATGATGGGCACCAAAGGACAACAACATAACCACAAGCAAATTAAATGAATCATAGTAATTCATCAACCACCTATAGGACAATGAAAATCTACTCAGACATCATAGGATGGCAACACATCATTGGAAAATAATATGAAGCATAAAGAACCATGTTCAAGTAGAGGGTACAACGGGTTGCGGGATAGTGGACCGCTGTAGATAGAGGGGGAAGGTGATGGAGATGTTGGTGAAGATGGCGGAGGTGTTGGTGTAGATCGCGGTGATGATGATGGCCCCCGGTGGTACTCCGGTGCCACCGGAAGCGAGGGGGAGAGAGCCCCCCTCCTTCTTATTCTTCCTTGACCTCCTCCCTAGATGGGAGAAGGGTTTCCCCTCTGGTCCATGGCCTCCATGGCACGGGAGGGGCGAAAGCCCCTCCGAGATTGGATCCGTCTCTTTGTCTCTCTCTGTTTCTGCGTTCCCAGATTTTTCCCTTTCACCGTTTCTTATATTCCCGCAGATCCGTAACTCCGATTGGGCTGAAATTTTAACACAATCTCTATCTGGATATTAGCTTTCTTGCGGTGAAAGAAGGGCATCAACCGCCTTACGTGTGGCCCACGAGGGTCAGGGGCGCGCCCAGGGGGGCAGGCGCGCCCCCTGCCTCGTGGCCACCTCGGGCACAGTCTCGCATGGATTTTTCTTCCCAAAATCATATATATTCCAAAAAAATCTCCATCAGTTTTTATCCCGTTTGGACTCCGTTTGATATGGATATTTTGCGAAACAAAAAACATGCAACAAACAGGAACTGGCACTGGATCAATATGTTAGTCCCAAAAATAGTATAAAAAGTTGCCAAAAGTATATGAAAGTTCAATAATATTGGCATGGAACAGTCAAAAATTATAGATACGACGGAGACGTATCAGCATCCCCAAGCTTAATTCCTGCTCGTCCTCGAGTAGGTAAATGGAATTTTTTTGATGTGGAATGCTACCTAGCATAATCTTGATCATGTAATCTAATCATGGCATGAATATTAAGATACGAGTGATTCAAAGCAATAGTCTATCATTTGACATAAGAAACAATAATACTTCAAGCCCACTAATAAAGCAATCATGTCTTTTCAAAATAACAAGGCCAAAGAAAGTTATCCCTACAAAATCATATAGTCTGGCTATGCTCCATCTTCACCACACAGAATATTCACATCATGAACAACCCCGATGACAAGCCAAGCAATTGTTTCATACTTTTGATGTTCTCAAACCTTTTCAACTTTCACGCAATACATGAGCGTGAGCCATGGACATAGCACTATAGGTGGAATAGAATGGTGGTTGTGGAGAAGACAAAAAGGAGAAGATAGTCTCACATCAACTAGGCGTATCAACGGGCTATGGAGATGCCCATCAATAGATATCAATGTGAGTGAGTAGGGATTGCCATGCAACGGATGCACTAGAGCTATAAGTGTATGAAAGCTCCAACTGAAACTAAGTGGGTGTGCATCCAAGTTGCTTGCTCATGAAGACCTCGGGCATTTGAGGAAGCCCATCATCGGAATATACAAGCCAAGTTCTATAATGAAAATTCCCACTAGTAGATGAACGTGATAACTCAAGAGACTCTCTATATGAAGAACATGGTGCTACTTTGAAGCACAAGTGTGGAAAAAGGATAGTAGCACTGCCCCTTCTCTCTTTTTCTCTCATTTTTTTGTTTTTATTTTTTTGTTTTATTTTTTTGGTGGGCTTATTTGGCCTCTTTTTTTATTTGGGCTTCTTTGGCCTCTTTTATTTTTTTGTAAAGTCCGGAGTCTCATCCCGACTTATGGGGGAATCATAGTCTCCATCATCCTTTCCTCACTGGGGCAATGCTCTAATAATGATGATCATCACACTTTTATTTACTTACAACTCAATATTGAAACTCAATGTCTAGAACAAAGTATGAATCTATATGGATGCCTCCGGCAGTGTACCGGCATGTGCAATGATCTAGCGTAGCAATGACATCAAAAAACGGACAAGCCATGAAAACATCATGCTAGCTATCTTACGATCATGCAAAGAAGTATGACAATGAATGCTCAAGTCATGTATATGATGATGATGGAAGTTGCATGGCAATATATCTCGGAATGGCTATGGAAATGACATGATAGGTATGTATGGTGGCTGTTTTGAGGAAGGTATATGGTGGGTTTATGGTACCGGCAAAAGTTGCACGGTACTAGAGAGGCTAGCAATGGTGGAAGGGTGAGAGGGCGTATAATCCATGGACTCAACATTAGTCATAAAGAACTCACATACTTATTGCAAAAATCTATTAGTCATCGAAACATTGTACTACACACATGCTCCTAGGGGGATAGATTGGTAGGAAAAGACCATCGCTCGTCCCCGACCGCCACTCATAAGGAGGACAATCAAATAACACCTCATGTTTCAAATTTGTTACATAACGTTTACCATACGTGCATGCTACGGAACTTGCAAACTTCAACACAAGCATTTCAAAGGAATAAATTTATTTAACTATCATGGTGGTTGTTAAACATTGAGAATGGTTGACAGCATTCTCAATCCCAATTAAGCACCATCATTAAACAAAACCCAACAAAATTAATTTTAGAGTAACATGTTGAGATTCACATGATAATCCAGATACTAGATACTCGAGATGTCCATAACCGGGGACTCGGCTAACCATGATTAGTTTATACACTCTGCAGAGGTTTGCGCACTTTTCCCCACAAGACTCGATCGCCTCCGTTTGGTTTCTCGCACTACAAGGTGTTTGAGAAATGGATGACCGAGACATAGTCTTTCAGAAGAGCTAGCACCTTACGATGGGTAGACCGTACCACCTACATCCCCTACATCTGCTAGTCTACCACTGTAAGAGTTCGCATGACTTAGTCAACTATGCTAGAGCCCATAATAGCTTGTGGCTGCACACGGAAGTTTCTAGCATGAATAATCTCATGATCCCTTTGAGCCTGGGTGGCGGTCCATAAAGAAAAACAGGCAATCCTGGAATACCCAGGTACCTCAATCCACCCAGATGTGTGTTTAAGTTGCCACCTTAAATAAACCATTAATTAACAATCTCACATCTGTCATGGATACACTCACCCAATCCACTTCTACTAGCATAGCATGGCAATAAGCAACGTAGAAGTAACTCCCAAAGGTTTGATAATTAAACAGGTAATAGGTACTACCTCAACTACTTCCCAAACCCACAATTGAATTAGATCCTAATCATGCAATGTGTAAGGATTGATCTAATGCAATAAAACTGGGTAGTAGGAGGTATGATCAAAGTGTTACTTGCATTGCTGATGATCCGGGAAACCTAGCGATTCGAAGTAACAAGCGGCGCACTCCGGGTACTCTATTGCAAACAAACAAGCACACAATAAGTACTCATCTAATGCATAGGTAAAACTCGAATAAGGGATCTAACCAGAAGGTTCAACTTAAGAACTTTGGTTGGCAAAAAGAATCAAAACGAACGAAGCAACGAAAGACAAACGGCATAAGAAAGAGGCTTCGTTTACTATTCTGGATCTAAGGCAATTTTTACAGTGGAAAAAACTTGTTTGAGTTGGTTAATCGGAAAGAGGGTTTCGAGACGAAACTCCAGGCGCTGGAATCGCCTGATTCTGATAAACGAGCGAAAAGTTAGACTAAAACGAAAATCGGATCAGAAATCGAGATCAGAAAAATCGCGGATTAAATCCGAGAAAAAAGAAAAACGACGAAAATTCGTCAAAATGAACGAACGGACGAACGCTCACTATTTAAATAAACTGGAAAACCGATCTATTTAAAAAAACCAAAACTAAAAAACGAACAAAATCGTCGGAAAACCGAACGGTTTTTCGAAAAAAACCGGTGACTAAAAAAACTACCTCCGGCAACTCCGGCGACTACTCCGGCGGCGGCGGCGGTCGGCGGCAAGGCGGTGGCGGCGTGGCAAGGCGGCGGCGGCGCGGGCGCGGGAAGGCGGCGGCGGGCACGAGGCTAGGGTTTGGGGGGTTCCGGCCGGGCCTCCCCAGCTTATAAAGCCGGACGGGCCTTAGTGTCCGGGTCGGACACGGCCCATAGGTCGGTTGCGTGTTTTTTTAAATAATTACGCTCGGAAAAAAACAAAAGCACTACTAAACGCCTCCAAAAATCCCGAAATAAAATTTCCCTGGCTTCTAAAATCAAGCCGCACAGGATGAACATTTATTTGGGGCCTAAATGCAATTTTGAAAAACGCGCATTTTTTCTAAATTCAAATAAAATAGCAAATAAAACCAAATAAAATCTTGTTTGACTTTTTTTATTAAATCCTCAATATTTCTTTATTTTTGGGAACGTCATTTTATTCCCTCTCTCATATTTTTATATTAGAAATAATTGAAGATAAAATAAATAAAATCAAATGATCCTATTCTCACAATTTGAGACAGCTCAAACATGAAAATAACGAAATCCCCAACTCTCTCCGAGGGTCCTTGGGTTGCGAAAATTTCTAGGATCAACCAAAAGGCAATAAATATGATATGCAATGATGATCTAGTGTATAACATTCCAAATTGAAAATTTGGGATGTTACACTTACGGGGTGGCCACGAGGGTCAGGGGCGCGCCTGACACCCTGGGGCGCGCCCCCCTACCTCGTGCCCCCCTCGGGTACCGCCCCGCGATGATTTCACTTCCCAAAATTCATAAATATTCCAAAATAAATCTCCGTCAGTTTTTATTCCGTTTGGACTCCGTTTGGTATGGGTTTTTCTGCGAAACAAAAAACATGCAACAAACAGGAACTAGCACTGGGCATTGGATCAATATGTTAGTCCCAAAAATAGTATAAAAAGTTGCCAAAAGTATATGAAAGTTCAATAATATTGGCATGGAATAATCAAAAATTATAGATACGACGGAGACGTATCAGCATCCCCAAGCTTAATTCCTGCTCGTCCTCAAGTAGGTAAATGATAAAAAAGATAATTTTTGATGTGGAATGCTACCTAGCATAAACTTGATCATGTAATCTAATCATGGCATGAATATTAAGATACGAGTTATCCAAAGCAATAGTCTATCATTTGACATAAAAACAATAATACTTCAAGCCTACTAATAAAGCAATCATGTCTTTTCAAAATAACATGGCCAAAGAAAGTTATCCCTACAAAATCATATAGTCTGGCTATGCTCCATCTTCACCACACAAAATATTCACATCATGCACAACCCCGATGACAAGCCAAGCAATTGTTTCATACTTTTGACGTTCTCAAACCTTTTCAACTTTCACGCAATACATGAGCGTGAGCCATGGACATAGCACTATAGGTGGAATAGAATGGTGGTTGTGGAGAAGACAAAAAGGAGAAGATAGTCTCACATCAACTAGGCATATCAACGGGCTATGGAGATGCCCAGCAATAGATATAAATGTGAGTGAGTAGGGATTGCCATGCAACAGATGCACTAGAGCTATAAGTGTATGAAAGCTCAAACTGAAACTAAGCGGGTGTGCATCCAAATTGCTTGCTCATGAAGACCTAGGGCATTTGAGGAAGCCCATCGTTGGAATATACAAGCCAAGTTCTATAATGAAAATTCCCACTAGTATATGAAAGTGATAACTCAAGAGACTCTCTATATGAAGAACATGGTGCTACTTTGAAGCACAAGTGTGGTAAAAGGATAGTAACATTGCCCCTTTTTCTTCTTTTTTTCTTTTTTTGCGGGCTTCTTTGGCCCCCTTTTTTTAGGCTTCTTTGGCCTCTTTTTTTTGGGCAATGCTCTAATAATGATGATCATCACACTTTTATTTACTTACAACTCAATATTACAACTCGGTACTAGAACAAAGATATGGCTCTATATGAGTGCCTCCGGCGGTGTACCGGGATGTGCAATGATCTAGCGTAGCAATGACATCAAAAGACGGACAAGCCATGAAAACATCATGCTAGATATCTTACGATCATGCAAAGCAATATGATAATAAATGCTCAAGTCATGTATATGATGATGATGGAAGTTGCATGGCAATATATCTCGGAATGGCTATGGAAATGCCATAATAGGTAGGTATGGTGGCTGTTTTGAGGAAGGTATATGGTGGGTTTATGGTACCGGCCAAAGTTGCGCGGTACTAGAGAGGCTAGCAACGGTGGAAGGGTGAGAGTGCGTATAATCCATGGGCTCAACATTAGTCATAAAGAACTCACATACTTATTGCAAAAATCTATTAGTCATCGAAACAAAGTACTACGTGCATGCTCCTAGGGGGATAGATTGGTAGGAAAAGACCATCGCTCGTCCTCGACCGCCACTCATAAGGAAGACAATCAATAAATAAATCATGCTCCGACTTGGTTACATAACGGTTCACCATACGTGCATGCTACGGGAATCACAAACCTCATAACAAGTATTTCTAGTAATCCACAACTACCCACTAGCATGACTCTAATATCACCATCTTTATATCGCAGAACTATTGCAAGGAATCAAACATATCATAGTCAGTGATCTACAAGTTTTATGTAGGATTTTATGACTAACCATGTGAATGACCAATTCCTGTCATCTCTCTAAATAGATATAAGTGAAGCAAGAGAGTTTAATTATTTCTACAAAAGGTATGCCCACGCTCTAACAAATCTAAGTGAAGAAAAAGAGCATTCTACAAATGGCGGTTGCCTAAGTGAAGAGAAACAGGCAATCCAAACTTCGAATGATATAAGTGAAGCACATGAAGCATTCTATAAAGCCATACTCAAAAGATATAAGTGAAGTGCAATGAGCATTCTATAAAGCAACCAAGGAATGTCTCATAACAGCATGGTGCATAAAAGCAAGATGAAAACTAAATGCAAAAGACGCTCCAAGATTGCACATATCACATGAACGAAACGAATCCGAAAACATACCGATACTTGTTGAAGAAAGAGGGGATGCCTTCTGGGGCATCCCCAAGCTTAGACGCTTGAGTCTCCTTGAATATTTACTTGGGGTGCCTCGGGCATCCCCAAGCTTGAGCTCTTGCCTCTCTTCCTTCTTCTCACATCAAGACCTTCTCGATCATCGAACACTTCATCCACACAAAACTTCAACATAAATCTCAGTAAGATCCGTTAGTATAATGAAGCAAATAACTACTCTAAGTATTGTTGAAAACCAATTCATATTTTGTTTTTGCATTGTGTCTACTGTAATATAACTTTTTCATGGCTTAATCCACTGATATGAATCGATAGTTTCATCAAAACAAGCAAACTATGCATCAAAAACAGAATCTGTCTAAAACAGAACAGTCTGTAATAATCTGAACATTCACAATACTTATGATACTTGAAAAATTGTACCAAAATTAGGAAAAATAAAAAAAATTATAGGAAGACAGTGCAAAAAGAATCCAAACCATTTGACGTTCCAGCAAAAAATGTAAAATTGCGCACTACAGCCATAGTTTCTGTCCTGCACCGTACAAACCATCAAGCAAATGTAAACATCCTAAAGGCAAACCTTGGCACATTATTTTTATAATACAATGGAATTGTACAAGGGGATAATTATCTTTATTGAAAAGTTTCTGTAATCAAGATTCACAAAGTTTCCGTGAGCATGAACAAAGTTCAAGGCTAGCTCCCACTTCAACAATGCTTGTCTTTCTCACTTTCCCTTTCCTTTTTGAAAAAAGTTTTGGGTTCCCCTCTTTATTTTTGTTGTTTTTAAACTATATAAAAGCACTCAACAGAAATAAATGACTCTCTAAAACTTCCGGGTTGTCTCCCTGGCAACGCTTTCTTTAAAGCCATTAAGCTAGGCATATAGTGCTCAAGTAATGGATCCACCCGGATCCCAAGGTATATCAAAGCCAGTTTTAATTAACAATGATTTGTAATTTAGTGGTGAGCACAAGGTAACATATATCATGTAATGACGAAGTCTAACTCTCTTCCTATGCATCGGCATGTCATAAAAGAACAATTCAGGCACACAAAGTAAAGGCCAATGCATAGTATAAACAGTTTCTTGCAATTTTATCATATTGGAAACATAGAGAGGTGGAGATATAGTTTCTCTCTCATAATAATTGCAAGTAGGAGGATAAAGCACATGCATATTATATTCATCAAAATCATCATGTGCAACGGTAAAATGCAACCCATCAATATATTCCTTAATAAGAGCAAACTTCTCCGATATAGTGTAGTTGGGAGAATTCAAAAAGATAATAGGACTATCATGCGTGGGTGCAATAGCAAAAATTTCATGTTTAGCATAAGGAACTATATCAAGTTCATCTCCATAAGCATAATTCATATTGGCATCTTGGCCACAAGCATAGCAAGCATCATCAAAAAGGGATATTTCAAAAGAATCAACGGGATCATAACAATCATCGTAGCAATCATCCTCCGGTAAGCACGAAGGGAAATTAAACAATGTATGAGTTGAAGAGTTACTCTCATTAGAAGGTGGGCACGGGTAGCTAATCCGCTCTTCCTCCTTTTGTTCTTCGCTCTCCTCCTCATCTTTTTCATCCAATGAGCTCACAGTTTCATCAATTTCTTCTTCCATAGACTCCTACAAAATATTAGTCTCTTCTTGGACAGCGGAGTAGTCCTCAATATATGGTTCAACATAGGCATTAGAAGCATAATTATCACAGCAATATTTAAGTATGGCAAAATTTTCAGATTTGTAAAGAGTAGCATCATACTTTTCAATCAAAGAAGCAATTTCGTAAGCACCCTTAAAAGCAACAAATTCTTCAATTTGTTGAACATCATAGTAACTATAAACACCCGTAGCATACGAAGATACAATTCCATTATCACTAAACTCACATTGATAGGGAAGGTGTTTCTCAGGGTTTTCAGAACAACAAGTAAAATCATATATTTCACATAAATTCCAAGCATAGCATTGCAAACGATGAATTTGACCCAGTAAAAGTTTCCCTTTTCAGATATTCGGTGTCGCACAAAACAAGCATGCTCATCTAAAGATTTGCCCTCAACTAAGCTAGTTGGGGTTTCAGCACGAGCACATAGGGATCGAAGATGATCCAAGTAATAAGCTTCGGCACTATGATAGATTTTGAGTGGTTCTTCAACCATTGGTTTGGTAGGTACAATTAATTTTTTGGAATTTGTGTTTCCTACCCATAACTAGATAGAAAACAACTAAGAACAGCAAATAAAAATTACTTAGTGATAAAGCAAACAAGCACACACGAGAATATTCACCCCACGCTATTGCTCCCTGGCAACGGCGCCAGAAAAAGGTCTTGATAACCCACAAGTATAGGGGATCGCAACAGTTTTCGATGAGAAAGAGTGTCGAACCCAATGAGGAGCTAAAGGTAGAACAAATATTCCCTCAAGTTCTATCGACCACCGATACAACTCTATGCATGCTTGACGTTCGCTTTACCTAGAACAAGTCTGAAACTAGAAGTACTTTGTAGGTGTTGTTGGATAGGTTTGCAAGACAATAAAGAGTACATAAATAAAAAGTAGGGGCTGTTTAGATAAAGAAACAATAAAGTAAATATAGAGAGTGTGGAAAAGTGGTGGTAGGAGTTGCGAAATTGCCCCTAAGCAATCGACTACTTTACTAGACCGATAGCAAGTATTATGTGGGAGAGGCCACTGCTAGCATGTCATCCCTGACATGGAATTCTATCCACTTATGATTGGAACTATTAGCAAGCATCCACAACTACTAATGTTCATTAAGGTAAAACCAAACCATAGCATTAAGATATATTGGTCCCCCTTCAATCCCTTATGCATCAATTTCTATGCTAGGTTGAAGCTTCTGTCACTCTTGCCCTCCAATACATAGTCCTATCAACATACAACTAACCCTAGGGTGTGATCCACGCGCGCAATCATATGATGGGCACCAAAGGACAGCAACATAACCACAAGAAAATTAAATCAATCATAGAAATTCATCAAGCACCGATAGGACAACGAAAATCTACTCAGACATCATAGGATGGCAACACATCATTGGATAATAATATGAAGCATAAAGCACCATGTTCAAGTAGAGGGTACAGCAGGTTGCCGGAGAGTGGACCGCTGTAGATAGAGGGGGGAAGGTGATGGAGATGTTGGTGAAGATGGCGGAGGTGTTGGTGTAGATCGCGGTGATGATGATGGCCCCCGGTGGTACTCCGGTGCCACCGGAAGCGAGGGGGAGAGGGCCCCCCTCCTTCTTCTTCTTCCTTGACCTCCTCACTAGATGGGAGAAGGGTTCCCCCTCTGGTCCATGGCCTCCATGGCACGGGAGGGGCGAGAGCCCCTCCGAGATTGGATCTGTCTCTCTGTCTCTCTCTGTTTCTGCGTTTCCAGATTCTTCCCTTTCACCGTTTCTTATACTCCCAGAGATCCTTAACTCCGATTGGGATGAAATTTTAACACGATCTCTATCCGGATATTAGCTTTCTTTCGGCGAAAGAAGGGCATCAACCGCCTTACGGGTGGCCCACGAGGGTCAGGGGCGCGCTCAGGGGGGCAGGCGCGCCCCCTGCCTCGTGGCCACCTCGGGCACCGTCTCACGTGGATTTTTCTTCCCAAAAATCATATATATTCCAAAAAAAATCTCCGTCAGTTTTTATCCCGTTTGGACTCCGTTTGATATGGATATTCTGCGAAACAAAAAACATGCAACAAACAGGAACTGGCACTGGGCACTGGATCAATATGTTAGTCCCAAAAATCTACAAGTCATCAAAAACCTCGGCACTACGCGCATGCTCCTAGGGGGATAGATTGGTAGGAAAAGACCATCGCTCGTCCCCGACCGCCACTCATAAGGAGGACAATCAAATAACACCTCATGTTTCAAATTTGTTACATAACGTTTACCATACGTGCATGCTACGGGACTTGCAAACTTCAACACAAGCATTTCTCAATTTCACAACTACTCAACTTGCACGACTTTGATATTATTACCTCCATATCTCAAAACAATCATCAAGCATCAAACTTCTCTTAGTATTCAAAACACTCATTAGAAAATTTTACTAATCCTGAATACCTAGCACATTAGGATTTTAAGAAAATTACCATGCTATTTAAGACTCTCAAAATAATCTAAGTGAAGCATGAGAGATCAATAGTTTCTATAAAACAAATCCACCACCGTGCTCTAAAAGATATAACTGAAGTACTAGATCAAAACTATATACCTCAAAAGATATAAGCGAAGCACATAGAGTATTCTAACAAATTCCAAATCATGTATGGATCTCTCAAAAGGTGTGTACAGCAAGGATGATTGTGGTAAACTAAAAATTAAAGACTCAAATCATACAAGACGCTCCAAGCAAAACACATATCATGTGGTGAATAAAAATATGGCTCCAAGTAAAGTTACCGATAGAAGTAGACGAAAGAGGGGATGCCTTTCGGGGAATCCCCAAGCTTTGGCTTTTAGGTGTCCTTATATTATCTTGGGAGTGCCATGGTCATACCCAAGCTTAGGCTCTTGCCACTCCTTGTTCAATAATCCATCAAATCTTTACCTAAAACTTGAAAACTTCACAACACAAAACTCAAAGTAGAAAATCTCGTGAGCTCCGTTAGCGAAAGAAAACAAAAGACCACTTCAAGATACTGTAATGAACTCATTCTTTATTTATATTGGTGTTAAACCTACTGTATTCCAACTTCTCTATGGTTTATAAACTATTTTACTAGCCATAGATTCATCAAAATAAGCAAACAACACATGAAAAACCGAATCTGTCAAAAACAGAACAGTCTGTAGTAATCTGTAGCTAGCGCAAGATCTGAAACCCCAAAAATTCCAAAATAAATTTCTGGACGTGATTAATTTATCTATTAATCATCTCCAAAAATAATTAACTAAATATCAGTTTCCAAATAAAAATGGCAGCAGTTCTCGTGAGCGCTAAAGTTTCTGTTTTTTACAGCAAGTGTAACAAGACTTTCCCCAAGTCTTCCCAACGGTTCTACTTGGCACAAACACTAATTAAACATACGAAAAAACCAAAACCAAAACAAAGGCTAGATAAATTATTTATTACTAAACAGGAGCAAAAAGCAAGGAATAAAAATAAAATTGGGTTGCCTTCCAACAAGCGCTATCGTTTAACGCCCCTAGTTAGGCATAACAAGCAAGGATAGATCTAGGTATTGCCATCTTTGGTAGGAAATCCATAAGTGGCTCTCATAATAGATTCATAAGGTAATTTAATTTTCTTTCTAGGAAAGTGTTCCATGCCTTTCCTTAATGGAAATTGGAATCTAATATTTCCTTCCTTCATATCAATAATTGCACCAATCGTTCTAAGGAAAGGTCTACCAAGAATAATAAGACATGAAGGATTGCAATCTATGCCAAGAACAATAAAATCTACGGGCACATAATTCCTATTTGCAACAATAAGAACATCATTAATTCTTCCCATAGGTTTCTTAATAGTGGAATCTGCAAGGTGCAAGTTTAAAGAGCAATCATCAAAATCACGGAAACCTAACAAATCACACAAAGTCTTTGGAATCGTGGAAACACTAGCACCCAAATCACATAAAGCATAGAATTCATGATCTTTAATTTTAATTTTAATATTTGGTTCCCACTCATCATAGAGTTTTCTCGGGATAGAAACTTCCAATTCAAGTTTTTCTTCATAAGATTGCATCAAGGAATCAACGATATGTTTAGTAAACGCTTTATTTTGACTATAAGCGTGAGGAGAGTTTAGCATGGATTGCAACAAGGAAATACAATCAATCAAAGAGCAATTTTCATAGTTAAATTCCTTAAAATCCATAATAGTGGGTTTAGCGACATCTAGGGTTTTAATTTCTTCAATCCCACTTTTATCAATTTTAGCATCAAGATCAAAAAATTCCGAATTCTTGGAACGCCTTCTAGGTAAAGGTGGATCATATTCAGTCCCATCATTATCAAGATTCATATTGCAAAACAAAGATTTAATAGGGGACACATAAATGACTTTTAGATCTTCATCTTTATTTTCATAGGAACTAGAAGAACACGCTCTTATAAAGGCATCTTTCTTAGCACGCATCCTAGCGGTTCTTTCTTTGCACTCATCAATGGAAATTCCCATGGCTTTGAGAGACTCATTGATATCATGCTTAGGTGGAATAGATCTAAGTTTCAAAGAATCAACATCAAGAGAAATCCTATCAACGTTCCTAGCCAACTCATCAATCTTAAGCAATTTTTCTTCAATCATAGCATTGAAACTCTTTTGTGAAGTAATAAATTCTTTAATATTAGATTCAAAATCAGAGGGCATCTTATTATAATTTCCATAAGAATTGTTGTAGGAATTACCATAATTATTAGAGGTATTACTAGGATAAGGCCTAGGATTGAAATTTCCTCTATACGCGTTGTTACCAAAATTGTTCCTACCAACAAAATTCACATCCATAGATTCATTATTATTCTCAATCAAAGTAGACAAGGGCATATCATTAGGATCAGAAGAAACACTCTTACTAGCAAATAATTTCATAAGTTCATCCATATTTCCACTCAAAACATTAATTTCTTCTATCGCATGCACCTTTTTATTAGTAGATCTTTCAGTATGCCATTGAGAATAATTAACCATAATATTATCTAGGAGTTTAGTAGCTTCTCCTAAAGTGATTTCCATAAAAGTGCCTCCCGCGGCCGAATCTAAAAGATTTCTAGAAGCAAAATTCAATCCGGCATAAATTTTTTGTATAATCATCCACAAATTTAAACCATGAGTAGGGCAATTACGTATCATTAGTTTCATTCTCTCCCAAGCTTGTGCAACATGTTCATGATCAAGTTGCTTAAAATTCATAATATCGTTTCTAAGAGAGATGATCTTAGTGGGAGGAAAATACTTAGAGATAAAAGCATCTTTGCACTTGTTCCATGAATCAATACTATTTTTAGGCAAAGGCAAAAACCAAGCTTTAGCATGATCTCTAAGCGAAAAAGGAAATAGCTTCAATTTAACAATATCATTATCCACATCTTTCTTCTTTTGCATATCACACAAATCAACGAAGCTATTCAGATGGGTAGCGGCATCTTCAGTAGGAAGGCCGGAAAACGGATCTTTCATGACAAGATTCAGCAAAGCAGTATTAATTTCACAAGATTCAGCATCGGTAAGAGGAGCAACCGGAGTGCTAATAAAATCATTATTGTTGGTATTAGTGAAGTCACACAATTTAGTGTTATCTTGAGCCATCGTGACAAGCAAGAAAACTAACACACAAGCAGTTAAAAAGCAAGCGGGCAAAAAGAAGCAAATAGAGAAATAAAGGGAGGATAGAGAGAGAGGGCGAATGAAACGGCAAGGGTGAAGTGGGGGAGAGGAAAACGAGAGGCAAATGGCAAATAATGTAATGCGGGAGACAAGGGTATGTGATGGGTACTTGGTATATTGACTTTTGCGTAGACCTCCCCGGCAACGGCGCCAGAAATCCTTCTTGCTACCACTTGAGCACTGCGTTGATTTTCCCCGAAGAGGAAGGGATGATGCAGCAAAGTAGCGTAAGTATTTCCCTCAGTTTTTGAGAACCAAGGTATCAATCTAGTAGGAGGCTACGCGCGAGTCCCTCGCACCTGCACAAAACAAATAAATCCTCCCAACCAACGTGATAAGGGGTTGTCAATCCCTACACGACCACTTACGAGAGTGAGATCTGATAGATATGATAAGATAATATTTTTGGTATTTTTGTGATAAAGATTCAAAGTAAAATAAAGGCAAAGTAAATAGCAAAGGAAATAACTAAGTATTAGGAGATTAATATGATGAAGATAGACCCAGGGGCCATAGGTTTCACTAGTGGCTTCTCTCGAGAGCATAAGTATTCTACGGTGGGTGAACAAATTACTATTGAGCAATTGACAGAATTGAGCATAGTTATGAGAATATCTAGGTATGATCATGTATATAGGCATCACGTCCGAGACAAGTAGACCGACTCCTGCCTGCATCTACAACTATTACTCCACTCATCGACCGCTATCCAGCATGCATCTAGAGTATTAAGTTAATGAAAACAGAGTAACGCCTTTAGCAAGATGACATGATGTAGAGGGATAAACTCATGCAATATGACAAAAAACCCCATCTTGTTATCCTCGATGGCAACAATACAATATGTGCCTTGCTGCCCCTACTGTCACTGGGAAAGGACACCGCAAGATTGAACCCAAAGCTAAGCACTTCTCCCATTGCAAGAAAGATCAATCTAGTAGGCCAAACCAAACTGATAATTCGAAGAGACTTGCAAAGATAACCAATCATACATAAAAGAATTCAGAGAAGATTCAAATATTGTTCATAGATAGACTAGATCATAAACCCACAATTCATCGGTCTCAACAAACACACCACAAAAAGAAGATTACATCAAATAGTTCTCCACAAGAGAGGGGGAGAACATTGTATTGAGATCCAAAAAGAGAGAAGAAGCCATCTAGCTACTAACTATGGACCCGTAGGTCTGAGGTGAACTACTCACACTTCATCGGAGGGGCTATGGTGTTGATGTAGAAGCCCTCCGTGATCGATGCCCCCTCCGGCGGAGCTCCGGAACAGGCCCCAAGATGGGATCTCGTGGATACAGAAAGTTGCGGTGGTGGAATTAGGATTTTGGTTCCGTATCTGATCGTTTGGGGGTACGTAGGTATATATAGGAGGAAGGAGTACGTCGGTGGAGCAGCAGGGGGCCCACGAGGGTGGAGGGCGCGTCTGGGGGGTAGGCACGCCCCCTACCTCGTGGCCTCCTCTTTTGTGTCTTGACGTAGGGTCCAAGTCTCTTGGGTCTTGTTCGTTGAGAAAATCACGTTCCCGAAGGTTTCATTCTGTTTGGACTCCGTTTGATATTCCTTTTCTTCGAAACCCTAAAACAGGCAAAAAACAGCAATTCTGGGCTGGGCCTCCGGTTAATAGTTAGTCCCAAAAATAATATAAAAGTGGATAATAAAGCCCAGTAATGTCCAAAACAGTAGATAATATAGCATGGAGCAATCAAAAATTATAGATACGTTGGAGACGTATCAAGCATCCCCAAGCTTAATTCATGCTCGTCCTCGAGTAGGTAAATGATAAAAACAGAATTTTTGATGCGGAGTGCTACTTGGGATAATTTTAATGTAATTCTTCTTAATTGTGGTATGAATATTCAGATCCGAAAGATTCAAGACAAAAGTTCATATTGACATAAAAATAATAATACTTCAAGCGTACTAACAAAGCAATTATGTCTTCTCAAAATAACATGGCCAAAGAATGTTCATCCCTACTGATAACCCACAAGTATAGGGGATCGCAACAGTTTTCGATAAGTAAGAGTGTCGAACCCAACGAGGAGCTAAAGGTAGAACAAATATTCCCTCAAGTTCTATCGACCACCGATACAACTCTACGCACGCTTGACGTTCGCTTTACCTAGAACAAGTATGAAACTAGAAGTACTTTGTAGGTGTTGTTGGATAGGTTTGCAAGATAATAAAGAGTACGTAAATAAAAAGTAGGGGCTGTTTAGATAAAGAAACAATAAAGTAAATATAGCGAGTGTGGAAAAGTGGTGGTAGGAGTTGCGAAATTGCCCCTAAGCAATCAACTACTTTACTAGACCGATAGCAAGTATTATGTGGGAGAGGCCACTACTAGCATGTCATCCCTAACTTGGAATTCTATGCACTTATGATTGGAACTATTAGCAAGCATCTGCAACTACTAATGTTCATTAAGGTAAAACCCAACCATAGCATTAAGATATATTGGTCCCCCTTTAATCCCGTGTGCATCAATTTCTATGCTAGGCTGAAGCTTCTGTCACTCTTGCCCTCCAATACATAGTACTATCAACATACAACTAACCCTAGGGTGTGATCCACACGCGCAATCATATGATGGGCACCAAAGGACAGCAACATAACCACAAGCAAATTAAATCCATCATAGCAATTCATTAACCACCGATAGGACAACGAAAATCTACTCAGACATCATAGGATGGCAACACATCATTAGATAATAATATGAAGCATAAAGCACCATGTTCAAGTAGAGGGTACAGCGGGTTGCAGGAGAGTGGACCACTGTAGATAGAGGGGGGAAGGTGATGGAGATGTTGGTGAAGATGGTGGAGGTGTTGGTGTAGATCGCGGTGATGATGATGGCCCCCGGTGGTACTCCGGTGCCACCGGAAGCGAGGGGGAGAGAGCCCCTGTCGGTGTCAAAACCGGCGGATCTCGGGTAGGGGGTACCGAACTGTGCATCTAAGGCGGATGGTAACAGGAGGCAGGGGACACGATGTTTACCCAGGTTTGGGCCCTCTTGATGGAGGTAAAACCCTACGTCATGCTTGATTATTCTTAATGATATGAGTATTACAAGAGTTGATCTACCAAGAGATCACAGAGGCTAAACCCTAGAAGCTAGCCTATGGTATGATTGTATGTTGTCCTATGGACTAAAACCCTCCGATTTATATAGACACCGGAGGGGGCTAGGCTTACACAAGGTCGGTTACAAAGGAGGAGATATCCATATCCGTATTGCCTAGCTTGCCTTCCATGCCAAGTAGAGTCCCATCCGGACACGGGACAAAGTCTTCAATCTTGTATCTTCATAGTCCAACAGTCCGGCCAAAGGATATAGTCCGGCTGTCCGGAGACCCCCTAATCCAGGACTCCCTCAGTAGCCCCTGAACCAGGCTTCAATGATGATGAGTCTGGCGCGCAGTGTTGTCTTCGGCATTGCAAGGCGGGTTCCTCCTCCAAATACACCATGGAAGAGTTTGAATACAAGGATAGTGTCTGACCCTGCAAAATAAGTTCCACATACCACCGTAGAGAGAATAATACTTCCACAAATCTAATATGCTGACACGTTTCGATAGTATGACATCACTTCATGGCCCGGTTATTATTCGAACCGCTTTTTTCAACCAGCTCTGCCCATATCGCGAGGCGGTTTTCTTGATACGTCTTGTCAAAGAAGAGATCGTGTTCCCCCTTATCACGGGATTCTCATCAATACGGATGTGGGTAACCCAACCGCGCCATCAATTACGGTGCCTGGGGAATAAGCGGTTTTGCCAGGCAAGTGGGGAGACTCATCGCCTCCTCCGCCCTTATAAAGGGACAAAGATTTACTTTTTTCACCCACGCCTTCTTCCTTCTCGCTTACCCATTCCCGCACACCCGAGATCTAGCGCCCAAGCTCGCGTTCTTCTTCTCGAACCACTCCAATCATGTTCGGAGCAGGAGGCAAGTGGATGGTCTCCTCCGTCACGGAGGAGAACATCAAAAAGTTATGGGAGGCCGGATACCTAGCTGCAAATATCGCGCACCGGCTGCCGAATGCGGGGCAGATCGTCCCAATGCCCGAACCCCATGAGAGGGTAGTTTTTCTTACCCATTTCATCCGCGGACTGGGATTTCCTCTCCACCCGTTTGTCCCCGGGCTCATGTTCTACTACGGGCTGGATTTTCATGATCTGGCCCCCAACTTCATCCTCAACATCTCGGCGTTTATCATCGTGTGCGAGGCCTTCCTCCGCATCAGGCCCCACTTCGGCCTAGGGCTGAAAACCTTCAATGCCAAACCGAAGGTGGTGGGTGGCCAGCAAGCAGAATGCGGAGGCGCCATGGTGGGCAAGATGCCTAATGTCACCTGGCTCGAGGGTACCTACGTGGATACCATAAAGGGGTGGCAATCGGGGTGGTTCTACATCACCGAGCCGCGCGACTCCAACTGGGTGGCGGCCCCCAAATTTTGATCCGGAATCCCCACGCGGCTCACCTCCTGGAAAAAGAAGAGCCTATCCTGGGGCTCTTTGGTAGAGCTGGCCAGACTCCAGACCTGCATCCAGAACATGACGAACAAGAAAATCAAGCATGTCAACGTGGTCCAGGTTATGCTCTTCCGCCGGATCCTTCTATGCCAACGACGGGCATTTGTTTTGTGGGAGTTCGACTCGGCCTAGCACCAGATGCTACGAGAGATCTATGACACGACGCACGAGGATGTCTGGAGGGTTCTGTTCAAGGGCGCCCAGATGCCTCCCTCCCTCATCGAGGCCCGCGGACTCAGTGCAAAGCGCCGCGCCCATTCGGTAGGCTTTTATATCTCTCAGGGTATTTATGTGCCCTGGTTTGGTTATGTGCTGGATCTAAGCTTTCATGTCATTAACAGGATTGGATAAAGACAGCGGAGCAGCTTGATTGCCCAGCCCCCTGCCCGAAGATCCTGCAAACGCTCTTCTAACGAAGATGCTGACTCCGGCAACTTACGAGGTGCCGGAAAAGACGGCCCAGAAGAAGGCCGCGGGGACTCGAAAGGGTCTCCGGCGCAAGGTGGTTCTATCGAACTCATCGTTCGATGAGTCCGACGCGCACTCCTCCCACGAAAATGAGGAGGAGGAGAAAAGTTCTCCCCACCCCCCAGCCGGGGAAGACAAGAAAAGGAAGGCCGGCCCATCCGGAGAGGCCGAAGGGTCCAAGAAGGGAAAGACCCTCCCTCCGGACTGTGCCACGACGGCCGCCGACAGCGGCGACGAGTGGCTACCCAGGGACAAGCCCCTGGCGAAGTCGTAAGTGTCCAGACACCATAGTACTTCATGGTATGTTTTATTGTACTGCCTTTGCTCATGCCGAACATGATTATGCAGTCCGGCCCGAGCTCATCTCGACGTACCCTCGTCGAGCGGCTCTTTGGGCTCGTCGGATATGAATAGTGGTTCTCCTCTGACGGCTTCCACCCCTCGCCCTATGGAAAACGTCGAGGTGGTGTCTCAAAAGGCACCGACCCAAGGGGAGGTGATCCTAGAGGCGCCTCACGGCGACCTCCCGGACCCTGAGTACCAAGGGAGCGAGTCTCCTACGGGCTTCGAGTTTGGGCCCTAGCCGGACACTGCGCTGGAACCTTCGATGGTTCCGGACTCTGGCAGGCGGTCCCCCATTAAGGGGGGCCAACCATCCGTGCCGGTGTCCTCTGTCCAACCAGAGGCACCGGACAACTTGCTGGAAGCGCTTCACAGCGCTTCCATCGATGAAGAACACCGCACTATCATGAGTGCGGTGGTCAAGAAGGTTTAGTCCGCCAAAAACGGACTGACCGAAGCTTGCGCCAGCCTCCTAACAGGCTTTGAGGTAAGCATTCAAAATATAAAAATATTACCGCATAGATAGTATCCCCTGATGCTCTGTTCGGCGTTCGCGAAGAAAAGCCGAATAGAGTATCAAATGATAACTCAGGAGTCTAATTAGAGTATGTCTATGTGTATGTGCAGGCTTCCCTGCTGGCTGCTGCCGCACATACTGTGGAGGTCTCTGCGCTGAAGCAGGCCCTGAAGCGGTCCGAGGACGAGCCCGGCCTTACCAAGGGGCAGCTCGAAGAGAGAAAAGGTAAGATATACCCCAGTTTATATAGTTAAAAGTAAGTTCGGTGTAAAGTAATAGGATCATCATGAATTTGTCAGGGGCCACGACCGAGGTGGAGACCCTGAGGAAGGCATTGTCCGCGGCCGAAGACAAAGCGGCCAAAGAACGCATTGAACGGGAGAAACAAGAAGCCCGAGTGGGCGAGGTGCAGCAAGAGCTCGAGGCTCTCGCCAAAAAGCACGAGTCCTTGGAGCTTGACTCCAAGACGTGAGAGTCCGAGCTCGTGCAAGCGCTTGAAAGCGTCCGGAGTGCCAAGGCCGAAGCCCACAAGGCCCTCCAGGAGATTGATGCGGCGAAGAAGATAGCAGCGGGTAAGGCATTCAATATGCAAAGAAGCATGTGAAGGGGACTTTCATTTTTCTTACCCGAGTTCGGAGCTCTCCAGGAGCGTTTGCAGATCTTCCCCGCAGTGTGCTGGATGCCGTAGAGTTTTACCGGGCTAAGGAGGGGAGCCCAACAAAGAAGTTCTTCTGGTCTCAGTATACTGGGACCGAACACCCCGTGTCCTTGAGCGACCAACTGAAGCAGTTGGTCGAACTTCACAAGGCGGCCGAACAGGCCATGAGGGGCCTTATAGTCCGGATGTGGCCTGGCGAGCCCCTGTCCGGAAGCTACTTCGGTCTGGTGAGGTGGCTGGTGGAAGCCTGCCCACGGCTTGAGGTCATCAAGCGGTCCGTCTACATCGAAGGTGCACACAGGGCTTTTGCCCGGGCGAAGGTGCACTGGGCGAAGCTGGACGCTGTGAAGCTTGTGAAGGAGGGGCCGCCGGAGGGCAAGGAGCATCGCTGCCCCGAGAATTACTATGAGAGCGTCCTGAAGGGTTCCCGCTTAGTGGCAGATGAGTGTGCCAAGAATGTAATCTTTGAATGAACATGCCCATGTAATCCTGTAATATGAAATGAGTTCTTTTGTGCAGTGCGACGCTTTCTTAATTTAAAATATTACCTTCAGTGCGGCCGTTTATAAAATCTAAGAGTTGGCCAGTCGTCGGCTTCTACCCCCATGTAACTAGTACTGGGATGTTTGGGGTAAATCTGAACACTCTTTACCCCAATTTTGGGTCCTTCAAGGGAGGTGCTCAGCGCAACGAACCAGGCAATCGGACTATAATGCTTTATCACTCTCACTTAGCCATAGAAGTCTATGATTTTAAATTTTTGGCAAAGCCCCTCGTATACGGAGGGCCAAATTTGGGGCGCTATACACGCCTAAGCCGGACAAGGCCGACTCCTCGCCCGAAGCGGAAAAAGTCTTTAAGGACTTGAGACCTCTCGAACAGCGACCAGTCTCTCGCCTTATCATGACAGTCAGTTTTTGGCTTTCTCTACTGAGGTGCTCGTCCGGAAGAACCGGGACACAATCGCACTAGTTCTCCCACCGCTACCTTAGCCAATATAGCGGAACGTAAGGTACCAAAGCATGGGAGCCGGGCAACCCAACATTTGACCCAAGACATGATTCAGAGCTGATGCATATAATGCTATAAGTTCGGGGTGCCGCACTATCGAAAGTGTTTGGACTTCTTGCGCCGTATTACGGGGTAAACGAGATCCCCTGGCGTACTGACCGCACCCGAGCGTGCAGGTGCGGAATGTCGTAAATGGACATATAAGAGAAAGGGAAAAACTTAAATAATGCAATGATAGATTAATAATATGCACTGTTATTTGAATAATACATCAAAGCGTACTGGTACAAGTAGTGCAATAAGCATAAAGTAGGACAATTTGAAATGTCCTATCCCAAGGCAAGCTACGCATAAATAGTGAAAAGCGGGTATATCAAGTATTACTAGAGACCACCTGGCGGTTCCCGTGTTCATCCTAGCTTCTTGCCGCCTTGGTTGTTGCTTCCGGAATGTGTCCGGCAATCAGACTGCCGGAAAGGGCTTCCGAAGAGTTAGGCCTTGAAAGACAAAAGGAATGTCAAAGGTATACAGCCCCTGGTGTGGTTAAGCCACAATGCGGGGCGTGTCCTGGTTGTGCCCCCGCCTATGTTCATGGTATTTTCAATGCGTAGTTATGTACACGCGGCACGAATTTTGTCACTGCACTGGGACTCGGACGGGGGCCGGATTGCTAGGCGAGCGTTTATCGCGCCAGGCGATCCTGTTGCAGATTGTTCCGGACTCGCTTGAAGGTGTCCGGGGGCTGTAACGACGAATGAGTGGTCTGCCTGAATAGGCTGCTTTGTGCCTCTGCTGCAAGGGCCTTAGTGTGCTCTTTTGTACAGAGCGAGCGTTCTGTATTTCCATTTACTGTTATGACCCCGCGGGGTCCTGGCATCTTGAGCTTAAGGTATGCATAATGTGGCACTGCGTTGAATTTTGCAAATGATGTCCGTCCAAGTAGTGCATGATAGCCACTGCGAAACGGGACGATGTCGAAGATTAACTCTTCGCTTCGAAAGTTACCCGGTGATCCGAAGACCACTTCCAGTGTGATTGAGCCTATGCAATGAGCCTCTACACCTGGGATGACGCCTTTAAAGGTGGTTTTGCTGGGTTTGATCCTTGAGGGATCGATACCCATTTTTCGCACTGTATCCTGATAAAGCAGGTTCAGGCTGCTGTCACCGTCCATAAGGACTCGAGTGAGGTGAAATCCGTCAATGATGGGGTCTAGGACCAGTGCGGCGGATCCGCCATGACGGATGCTAGTGGGGTGGTCCCTGCGAGCGAAGGTGATCGGACAAGCAGACCATGGGTTGAACTTCGGAGCGACGGGCTCCATCGCGTAGACGTCCCTTAGTGCACGCTTCCGCTCCCTCTTGGGAATGTGGGTTGCGTATATCATGTTCATTGTCTTCACTTGTGAGGGAAACCCCTTCTGTCCTCCTGGGTTCGGCGGCTGGGGCTCCTCCTTGTCATCGCTATGCAGCCCCTTGTCCTTGTTTTCTGCATTTAACTTGCCGGCCTGCTTGAACACCCAACATTCTCTGTTGGTGTGATTGGCTGTCTTCTCAGGGGTGCCATGGATTTGACACGAGCGATCCAGTATGCGATCCAGACTGGACGGAGCCGGAGTAATTCTTTTAAATGTCTTGTTCCGATGACCGGATTTAGAGCCTCTGAATCGGGAATTGACTGTCGTATCTTCGGTGTTATCGCCGTTATTGCGACGCTGCCTACCGTTAACGTCTTTGGTATCCGAGGTATCTGGATTCCTTGATGTGTTGTTGCTGTGAGCCAGCCAGCTGTCCTCGCCCGCGCAAAAGCGGGTCATGAGTGTTGTGAGGGATGCCATAGATTTCGGCTTCTCCTGGACGAGGTGGCGGGCAAGCCACTCGTCGCGGATGTTATGCTTGAATGCCGCTAGGGCTTCTTCATCCGGACAGTCTACAATTTGATTTTTCTTAGTCAGGAACCATGTCCAGAATTGTCTGGCTGATTCCCCTGGCTGCTGGGTTATGTGGCTCAAGTCATCAGCATCCGGTGGCTGCACATAAGTGCCCTGGAAGTTGTCAAGAAATGCATCTTCCAAACCCTCCCAACTGCCAACGGAATCTGCTGGCAAGCTATTCAGCCAATGCCGAGCTGGTCCTTTGAGTTTTAGTGGCAGGTACTTGATGGCATGTAGATCGTCACCGCGAGCCATGTGGATGTGAAGGAGGAAATCCTCAATCCATACAGCGGGATCTGTTGTGCCGTCGTATGATTCGATATTTACGGGTTTGAAACCCTCCGGGAATTCATGATTCATAACTTCATCAGTGAAGCATAGGGGGTGTGCGGCGCCTCTTTGCCGGTCTATATCCCGACGTAGTTCGTATGAGTCTTGTCTGCTGTATTCGGCCCGACCGGATTTACTCTTGGTGTATCCGACGCGACGATCATCGTCCGGTGTGGGCGCACATGCTCGTGTCCCGTATATTTACCTTGCGATTTTTGCCTTACTGTCCAAGATGTCTCACAGGTCCTCTATGTTGCCCCAGGCCTTAGTATTTTTGACTGAGTGGCGATGGGGTGCGGTCTGAACTTTAGGCTGAAACGCCTCTCTGGCTCGGCCGCATAGTGGTCGGTCAGCCGCATCGTACACTGGTGAATGAGGTTTCAATGCTTCCTCCTCGAGGTGGGGTAGCAACCTGTGTTTTGGGTAACTCTTGGACGGGCGCTCGAGTTCATGCTCCTTGGCCGCAAGGACTTCGGTCCATCTGTCTGCTAGCAAGTCTTTATCAGCTTGAAGCTGTTGTTGTTTCTTCTTTAGGCTACTTGCCGTGGCCATAAGCCGGCACTTGAAGCGCTCTTGCTCGACGGGGTCCTCAGGCACGATAAACTCGTCGTCGCCGAGGCTCGCCTCGTCTTCAGAGAGAGGCATGTAATTGTCCTCCTCCGATTCTCAATCTACTGCCTGCTCTGGGGGAGGGCTAGCTTGTTCGTCCTCTAGCTCTGCACCGTGCAGGAGGGGATTGTTGTTGTCTTCGGTGCTATCCAAAGTGTTATTATCTCCTGTGCCGGTATGACTGCTCTTACTATGGCGGGACTTAGAGCGGTGCCGCTGACGTCGGCGCTTGGGTTGCTTCTTGGAGGGGTCATCCTCCGCTTTCTCGTCGCCATTGGCTTCTTTAGGGGTGTCCACCATGTATATATCATATGATGAGGTGGCGGTCCAGTGCCCCGAGGGCGGTGGATCCTGTTCGTCTCCGGCCTCGTCGTCCATACCGTCGAAGTCTTCGGAGCCGAAGTCGAGCATGTCGGTTAAGTTGTCGACAGTGGCTACTAAGTGGGTGGTGGGTGGGCAGCGAATTTCTTCGTCGTCCGCATCCCATTCTAGCCGGACATAGTTCGGCCAAGGTTCTCTTGACAAGGAGAGAGACCTTAATGAATTTAGCACGTCCCCGAAGGGTGAGTGTTGAAAGATGTCCGTGGAGGTGAACTCCATGATCGGCGCCCAGTCGGACTCGACGGGCACGGATATGAGCGGCTCGGAGTCCGTGGCCAGAGATGAATCCAGTGGTTTGGCGACACGGCTCTCGTAAGGGGTGAAGTCAGTATCTGGCTCTATCGCCACTGAGAGTGCAACCTCCATGGCGGGGTCCATCCCTCCGCTCTCGGATGGCGCGACTTGCTCCGGATTGATGGACGGAGTAGTTGCGGATGTGATCTCCCGAACACTGTCCGACGGCAGAGTTACGTCATGCTCGTCAAGACTGTACGGCGCGTCCGACATGGGCCCACATCCGTCGAAGATCAAGTCTCCGCGGATGTCGGCCGTGTAGTTCAAGTTTCCAAATCTGACCTGATGGCCAGGGGTGTAGCTCTCAATCTGCTCCAGATGGCCAAGCGAATTGGCCCGCAGTGCGAAGCCGCCGAATATGAAGATCTGTCCGGGGAGGAAAGCCTCACCCTGGACCGCATCGCTAGTGATGATCGAAGGAGCCATCAAGCCTTATGGTGACGACACAGTGGAACTCTCAATGAAAACACCAATGTCGGTGTCAAAACCGGCGGATCTCGGGTAGGGGGTCCTGAACTGTGCGTCTAAGGCGGATGGTAACAGGAGGCAGGGGACACGATGTTTACCCAGGTTCAGGCCCTCTTGATGGAGGTAAAACCCTACGTCCTGCTTGATTGTTCTTGATGATATGAGTATTACAAGAGTTGATCTACCACGAGATCAGAGAGGCTAAACCCTAGAAGCTAGCCTGTGGTATGATTGTATGTTGTCCTACGGACTAAAACCCTCCGGTATATATAGACACCGGAGGGGGCTAGGGTTACACAAGGTCGGTTACAAAGGAGGAGATATCCATATCCGTATTGCCTAGCTTGCCTTCCACGCCAAGTAGAGTCCCATCCGGACACGGGACGGAGTCTTCAATCTTGTATCTTCATAGTCCAACAGTCCGGCTGTCCGGAGACCCCCTAATCCAGGACTCCCTCAGCCCCCCTCCTTCTTCTTCTTCCTTGACCTCCTCCCTAGATGGGAGAAGGGTTTCCCCTCTGGTCCATGGCCTCCATGGCACGGGAGCATCGAGAGCCCCTCCGAGATTGGATCTGTCTCTCTGTCTCTCTCTGTTTCTGCGTTCCCAGATTCTTCCCTTTCACTGTTTCTTATATTCCCGGAGATCCGTAACTCCGATTGGGCTGAAATTTTAACACGATCTCTATCCGGATATTAGCTTTCTTGCGGCAAAAGAAGGGCATCAACCGCCTTATGGGTGGCCCATGAGGGTCAGGGGCGCGCCCCTGCCTCGTGGCCACCTCGAGCAGCGTCTCGCGTGGATTTTTCTTCCCAAAAATCATATATATTCCAAAAAAATCTCCATCAGTTTTTATCCCATTTGGACTCCGTTTGATATGGATATTTTGTGAAACAAAAAACATGCAACAAACAGGAACTGGCACTGAGCACTGGATCAATATGTTAGTCCCAAAAATAGTATAAAAAGTTGCCAAAAGTATATGAAAGTTGTAGAATATTGGCATGGAACAATCAAAAATTATAGATACGACAGAGACGTATCAGCATCCCCAAGCTTAATTCCTGCTCGTCTTCGAGTAGGTAAATGAAAAAAAATGATGTGGAATGCTACCTAGCATAATCTTGATCATGTAATCTAATCATGGCATGAATATTAAGATACGAGTGATTTAAAGCAATAGTCTATCATTTGACATAAAACAATAATACTTCAAGCCCACTAATAAAGCAATCATGTCTTTTCAAAATAACAAGTCCAAAGTAAGTTATCCCTACCAAATCATATAGTCTGGCTATGCTCCATCTTCACCACACAAAATATTCACATCATGCACAACCCCGATAACAAGCCAAGCAATTGTTTCATACTTTTGACGTTCTCAAACCTTTTCAACTTTCACACAATACATGAGCGTGAGCCATGGACATAGCACTATAGGTGGAACAGAATGGTGGTTGTGGAGAAGACAAAAAGGAGAAGATAGTCTCACATCAACTAGGCGTATCAACGGGCTATGGAGATAATGTCCAAAACAGTAGATAATATAGCATGGAGCAATCAAAAATTATAGATACGTTATAGACGTATCACCCCCATAGGGGGGAGGCTGGCCGGCCCCTGTAGGGCATGATGTCTACTACACAACCTTCTTCTTGTAGACGTTGTTGGGCCTCCAAGTGCAGAGGTTTGTAGGACAGTAGCAAATTTCCCTCAAGTGGATGACCTAAGGTTTATCAATCTGTAGGACGCGTAGGACGAAGATGGTCTCTCTCAAGCAACCCTGCAACCAAATAACAAAGAGTCTCTTGTGTCCCCAACACACACAATACAATGGTAAATTGTACAGGTGCACTAGTTCGGCGAAGAGATGGTGATACAAGTGGTATATGGATGGTAGATAATAGTTCTTGTAATCTGAAAATATAAAAAAAGCAAGGTAACAAATGATAAAAGTGAGCGTAAACGGTATTGCAATGTGTTGAAACAAGGCCTAGGGTTCATACTTTCGCTAGTGCAAGTCCTCTCAACAATACTAACATAATTGGATCACATAACTATCCCTCAACATACAACAAAGAGTCACTCCAAAGTCACTAATAGCAGAGAACGAACGAAGAGATTATAGTAGGGTACGAAATCACCTCAAAGTTATTCTTTCCAATCAATTCGTTGGGCTATTCCTATAAGTGTCACAAACAGCCCTAGAGTTCGTACTAGAATAACACCTAAAGACACAAATCAACCAAAACCCTAATGTCACCTCAAGTATCCGTGGGTATGATTATACGATATGCATCACACAATCTCAGATTCATCTATTCAACCAACACAAAGGACCTCAAAGAGTGCCCCAAAGTTTCTACCGGAGAATCACGACGAAAACATGTGCCAACACCTATGCATAGGTTCACGGGCGGAACCCGCAAGTTGATCACCAAAACATACATCAAGTGAATCACGTGGTATCCCATTATCACCACAGATACGCACGGCAAGACATACATCAAGTGTTCTCAAATCTTTAAAGACTCAATCCGATAAGATTACTTCAAAGGGGAAACTCAATTCATTACAAGAGAGAAGAGGGGGAGGGGAAACATAAGATCCAACTATAATAGCAAAGCTCGCGATACATCAAGATTGTGACAAATCAAGAACACGAGAGAGAGAGAGAGATCAAACACATAGCTACTGGTACATACCCTCAGCCCCGAGGGAGAACTACTCCCTCCTCGTCATGGAGAGCACCGGCATGATGAAGATGGCCACCGGAGAGGGATTCCCCCTCCAGCAGGGTGCCGGAACGGGTCTAGATTGGCTTTCGGTGGCTACAGAGGCTTCTGGTGGCGGAACTCCCGATCTATTGTGCTCTATGGAAGTTTTAGGGTATATGGAGATATATAGGCGGAAGAAGTACGTCAGGGGGGCCATGAGGGGCCCATGAGGGTGGAGGGCGCGCCCTAGGGGGGTGGGCGCGCCCCTACCTCGTAGCCTCCTCGTAGCTTCCCTTACGTGCACTTCAAGTCTTCTCGGCTTCTTTCCTTCCAAAAATGAGTTTCGTGAAGTTTCAGGTCAATTGGACTCCGTTTGATTTTCCTTTTCTTCGAAACCCTAGAACAAGGTAAAAACAGAAACTGGCACTGGGCTCTGGGCTCTGGGTTAATAGATTAGTCCTAAAAATGATATAAAAGTGTATAATAAATCCCATAAACATTCAAAATAGTAGATAATATAGCATGGAGCAATAAAAAATTATAGATGCGTTGGAGACGTATCAGCATCCCCAAGCTTAATTCCTGCTCGTCCTCGAGTAGGTAAATGATAAAAACAGAATTTTTGATGCGGAGTGCTACTTGGCATAATTTCAATGTAATTCTTATTAATTGTGGCATGAATATTCAGATCCATAAGATTCAAGAGAAAAGTTTGATATTGACATAAAAACAATAATACTTCAAGCATACTAACTAAGCAATCATGTCTTCTCAAAATAACATGGCCAAAGAAAGCTATCCCTACAAAATCATATAGTCTGGCTAAGCTCTATCTTCACCACACAAAATATTTAAATCATGCACAACCCCGATGACATGCCAAGCAATTGTTTCATACTTTTGATGTTCTCAGACTTTTTCAATCTTCACGCAATACATGAGCGCGAGCCATGGATATAGCACTATAGGTGGAATAGAGCGGTGGTTGTGGAGAAGACAAAAATGGAGAAGATAGTCTCACATCAACTAGGCGTATCAATGGGCTATGGAGATGCCCATCAATAGATATCAATGTGAGTGAGTAGGGATTGCCATGCAACGGATGTACCAGAGTTATAAGTATACGAAAGCTCAACAAAAGAAACTAGTGGGTGTGCATCCAACTCGCTTGCTCACGAAGACCTAGGGCATTTTGAGGAAGCCCATCATTGGAATATACAAGCCAAGTTCCATAATGAAAGATTCCCACTAGTATATGAAAGTGACAACATAGGAGACTCTCTATCATGAAGATCATAGTGCTACTTCGAAGCACAAGTGTGGTAAAAGGATAGTAGCATTGCCCCTTCTCTCTTTTTCTCTCATTTGTTTATTTTTATTTGGGCCTTTTCTCTTTTTTTATGGCCTCTTTTAAGCAAATTACCATGATATTTAAGACTCTCAAAATAATCTAAGTGAAGCATGAGAGTTCATCTATTTCTTCAAAAATAAAACTACCACCATGCTCTAAAAGATATAAGTGAAGCACTAGAGCAAATGACAAACTACTCCTGAAAGATTTAAGTGAATATCGGTGAGTAGTCGAATAATTATGCAACTATGTGAAGACTCTCTAACAGTTAATAATTTCAGATCTTGGTATTTTATTCAAACATCAAGCAAAAATAAAATAAAATAAAATGACGCTCCAAGCAAAACACATATCATGTGGTAAATAAAAATATAGCTCCAAGTAAAGTTACCGATGAACGAAGACGAAAGAGGGGATGCCTTCCGGGGCATCCCCAAGCTTAGGCTCTTGGTTGTCCTTGAATATTACCTTGGGGTTCCTTGGGAATCCCCAAGCTTAGGCTCTTTCCACTCCTTATTCCATAATCCATCGAATCTTGACCCAAAACTTGAAAACTTCACAACACAAAGCTTAACAGAAAACTCGTAAGCTCCGTTAGTATAAGAAAGCAAATCACCATCATAAGGTACTGTAATGAACTAATTATTTATTTATATTGGTGTTAAACCTACTTTATTCCAACTTTTCTATGGTTTATAAACTATTTTACTAGCCATAGATTCATCAAAATAAGCAAACAACACACGAAAAACAGAATCTGTCAAAAACAGAACAGTCTGTAGTAATCTGGATCAAACGTATACTTATGGAACTCATAAAATTCTCAAATAATTGATGGACCTGAGTAATTTATCTATTAATCATCTCCAAAAATAATTAACTAGATATCACTCTCCAAATAAATATGGCAGCAATTCTCGTGAGCGCTAAAGTTTCTGCTTTTTACAGCATGATCAACAAGACTCTCCCCAAGTCTTCCCAACGGTTCTACTTGGAACAAACACTAATTAAAAGCATAAAACCACATCTAAACAGAGGCTAGATGAATTATTTATTACTAAACAGGAGCAAAAAGTATGGATCGAAAATAAAGTTGGGTTGCCTCCCAACAAGCGCTATCGCTTAACGCCCCTAGCTAGGCATGATGATTTCAATGATGCTCACATAAAAGATAAGAATTGTAACATAAATAGCGCATCTTGAAGAATATGACTAGCACATTAACTCTAACCTACTTCCTATGCATAGGGATTTTGTGATCAAACAACTTGTGGGAACAATAATCAACTAGCATAGGAGGGCAAAACAAGCATAACTTCAAAACTTTAAGCACATAGAGAGGAAACTTGATATTATTGCAATTCCTACAAGCATATATTCCTCCCTCAAAATAATTTTCAGTAGCATCATGAATGAATTCAACAATATAACCAGCACATAAAGCATTCTTTTCATGATCTACAATCATAGAATTTTTATTACTCTCCACATAAGCAAAATTCTTCTCATGAATAATAGTGGGAGCAAACTCAACAAAATAACTATCATGTGATTGAAAATTAAGATCAAGATGACAAGTTTCATGGTTATCACTATTCTTTAAAGAATACGTGTCATCACAATAATCATCATATATAGGAGGCATTCTTTCATCATAATAAATTTGCTCATCAAAACTTGGGGGGAAAAATATCATCTTCATCAAACATAGCTTCCCCAAGCTTCTGGCTTTGCATATCATTAGCATCATGGATATTCAAGGAATTCATACTAACAACATTGCAATCATGCTCATCATTCAAATATTTAGTGCCAAACATTTTATAGATTTCTTCTTCTAGCACTTGAGAACAATTATCCTTTCCATCATACTCACGAAAGATATTAAAAAGGTGAAGCGTATGAGACAAACTCAATTCCATTTTTTGTAATTTTCTTTTATAAACTAAACTAGTGATAAAACAAGAAACTAAAAGACTCGATTGCAAGATCTAAAGATATACCTTCAAGCACTCACCTCCCCGGCAACGGCGCGAGAAAAGAGCTTGATTCTACTACACAACCTTCTTCTTGTAAACTTTGTTGGGCCTCCAAGTGCAGAGGTTTGTAGGACAGTAGCAAATTTCCCTCAAGTGGATGACCTAAGGTTTATCAATCTGTAGGAGGCGTAGGACGAAGATGGTCTCTCTCAAGCAACCCTGCAACCAAATAACAAAGAGTCTCTTGTGTCCCCAACACACCCAATACAATGGTAAATTGTATAGGTGCACTAGTTCGGCGAAGAGATGGTGATACAAGTGGTATATGGATGGTAGATAAGAGTTTTTGTAATCTGAAAATATAAAAACAGCAAGGTAACAAATGATAAAAGTGAGCGTAAACGGTATTGCAATGTGTTGAAACAAGGCCTAGGGTTCATACTTTCGCTAGTGCAAGTCCTCTCAACAATACTAACATAATTGGATCACATAACTATCCCTCAATATGCAACAAAGAGTCACTCCAAAGTCACTAATAGCGGAGAACGAACGAAGAGATTATGGTAGGGTACGAAACCACCTCAAAGTTATTCTTTCCAATCAATCCGTTGGGCTATTCCTATAAGTGTCACAAACAGCCCTAGAGTTCATAGTAGAATAACACCTAAAGACACAAATCAACCAAAACCCTAATGTCACCTCAAGTATCCGTGGGTATGATTATACGATATGCATCACACAATCTCAGATTCATCTATTCAACCAACACAAAGGACCTCAAAGAGTGCCCCAAAGTTTCTACCGGAGAATCACGACGAAAAAGTGTGCCAACCCCTATGCATAGGTTCACGGGCGGAACCCGCAAGTTGATCACCAAAACATACATCAAGTGAATCATGTGGTATCCCATTGTCACCACAGAAACACATGGCAAGACATACATCAAGTGTTCTCAAATCTTTAAAGACTCAATACGATAAGATTACTTCAAAGGGGAAACTCAATTCATTACAAGAGAGAAGAAGGGGAGGGGAAACATAAGATCCAACTATAATAGCAAAGCTCGCGATACATCAAGATCGTGACAAATCAAGAACACGAGAGAGAGAGAGAGAGAGAGAGATCAAACACATGGCTACTGGTACATACCCTCAGCCCCGAGGGAGAACTACTCCCTCCTCATCATGGAGAGCACCGGGATGATGAAGATGGCAACCGGAGAGGGATTCCCCCTCCGGCAGGGTGCCGGAACGGGTCTAGATTGGCTTTCAGTGGCTACAGAGGCTTCTGGCGGCGGAACTCCCGATCTATTGTGCCCTCTGGAAGTTTTAGGGTATATGGAGATATATAGGCGAAAGAAGTACGTCAGGGGGGCCACGAAGGGCCCACGAGGGTGGAGGGCACTCCCTAGGGGGGTGGGCGCGCCCCCCTACCTCGTGGCCTCCTCGAAGCTTCCCTTACGTGCACTTCAAGTCTTCTGGGCTTCTTTCCTTCCAAAAATGAGTTCCGTGAAGTTTCAGGTCAATTGGACTCCATTTGATTTTCCTTTTCTTCGAAACCCTAAAACAAGGTAAAAACAGAAACTGGCACTGGGCTCTGGGTTAATAGGTTAGTCCTAAAAATGATATAAAAGTGTATAATAAAGCCCATAAACATTCAAAACAGTAGATGCATGGTGCAATCAAAAATTATAGATACGTTGGAGACGTATCAGGGCGCACCAGGAGGAGGAGTACTCCTCCTAGTAGGAGTAGGACTCCCCTTTCCTACTCCTACCAGGAGGAGGAAAGGACGGGGGAAGGGGAGAAGGAAGGAGAGGGAGGAAAGGAGGAAAGGGGGGTGGCCCCCTAGTCCAATTCGGTTTGGGCTATGGGGGCTGCACGTCGTGCCTCCTCTCTTACACCACTTGGCCCATGAGGCCCAATACTTCTTCCCCGTATTCCCGTAACTCTCCGGTACTCCGAAAAATACCCGAATCACTCGGAACCTTTCCGATGTCCGAATATAGTCGTCCAATATATCGATCTTTACACCTCGACCATTTCGAGACTCCTCATCATGTGCCCGATCTCATCCGGGACTCCAAACTACCTTCGGTACATCAAATCACATAAACTCATAATACCGATCATCACCGAACGTTAAGCATGCGGACCCTACAGGTTCGAGAACTATGTAGACATGACCGAGATATGTCTCCGATCAATAACCAATAGCGGAACCTGGATGTTCATATTGGCTCCTACATATTCTACGAAGATCTTTATCGGTCAAACCGCATTATAATATACGTTGTTCCATTGGTCATCGGTATGTTACTTGCCCGAGATTCGATCGTCCGTATCTCAATACCTAGTTCAATCTCGTTACCGGCAAGTCTCTTTACTCGTTCCGTAATGCATCATCCTGCAACTAACTCATTAGTCACATTGCTTGCAAGGCTTATAGTGGTGTGCATTACTGAGAGGGCCCAGAGATACCTCTCCGACAATCGGAGTGACAAATCCTAATCTTGATCCATGCCAACTCAACAAACACCATCGGAGACACCTGTAGAGCACCTTTATAATCACCCAGTTACATTGTGACGTTTGGTAGCACACAAAGTGTTCCTCCGGTATTCGGGAGTTGCATGATCTCATAGTCATAGGAACATGTATAAGTTATGGAGAAAGCAATAGCAATATACTAAACGATCAAATGCTAAGCTAACGGAATGGGTCAAGTCAATCACATCATTCTCTAATGATGTGATCCCGTTAATCAAATGACAACTCATGTCTATGGTTAGGAAACATAACCATCATTGATTCAACGAGCTAGTCAAGTAGAGGCAGACTAGTGACAATCTATTTGTCTATGTATTCACACATGTATTAAGTTTTCGGTTAATACAATTCTAGCATGCATAATAAAATTTTATCATGATATAAGGAAATATAAATAACAACTTTATTATTGCCTCTAGGGCATATTTCCTTCAATTCCATGCTATTATATTATCTGTTTTGGATGTTTAATGGGCTTTATTATACAATTTTATATTATTTTTGGGACTAACCGACTAACCAAAGGCCCAGTGCAAATTGCTGTTTTTTTGCCTATTTCAGTGTTTTGCAGAAAAGGAATATCAAACAGAATCCAAACGGAATGAAACCTTCAGGAGAGTGATTTTTGGAACAAATGCAATCCAGGAGACTTGGAGTGGATGTCAAGGAAGCATCAAGGAGGCCACGACACAGGGAGGCGCGCCCTCCACCCTCGTGGGCCCCTCGTGGCTCCCCTGACCGACTTCTTTCACCTATATATACTCATATACCCTGAAAACATCCAAGAGCACCATGAAACCCTATTTCCACCGCCGCAACCTTTTGTACCCAAGAGATCCCATCTTGGGGCCTTTTCCGGAGCTCCGCCGGAGGGGGAATCGATCACGGAGGGCTTCTACATCAACACCATAGCCTCTCCAATGATGTGTGAGTAGTTAACCACAGACCTTCGGGTCCATAGTTATTACCTAGATGGCTTCTTCTCTCTCTTTGGATCTCAATACAAAGTTCTCCTCGATCTTCTTGGAGATCTATTCGATGTAATTCTTTCTGCGGTGTGTTTGTCGGGATCCGATGAATTGTGGGTTTATGATCAAGATTATCTATGAACAATATTTGGTTATTCTCTGAATTATTTTATGTATGATTTGTTATCTTTGCAAGTCTCTTCGAATTATCAGCTTGGTTTGGCCTACTAGATTGATCTTTCTTGCAATGAGAGAATTGCTTAGCTTTGGGTTCACTCTTGCGGTGTCCTTTCCAAGTGACAGCAGGGGCAGCAGGGCACGTATTGTATTGTTGCCATCGAGGATAAAAAGATGGGGTTTATATCATATTGCTTGAGTTTATCCCTCTACATCATGTCATCTTGCCTAATGCGTTACTCTGTTCTTATGAACTTAATACTCTAGATGCATGCTGGATAGCGGTCGATTTGTGGAGTAATAGTAGTAGATGCAGAATTGTTTCAGTATACTTGTCACGGACGTGATGCCTATATACATGATCATGCCTAGATATTCTCATAATTATGCACTTTTCTATCAATTTCTCGACAGTAATTTGTTCACCCACCGTAATAGTTATGCTATTTTGAGAGAAGCCACTAGTGAAACCTATGGCCCGGGGTCTATTTTCCATCATATAAGTTTCCAATCTATTTTACTTTGCAATCTTTACTTTCAATCTATATCATAAAAATACCAAAAATATTTATCTTATTATCTCCATCAGATCTCACTTTTGCAAGTGGCCGTGAAGGGATTGACAACCCCTTTATCACGTAGGTTGCAAGGTTCTTATTTGTTTGTATAGGTGCGAGGCGACTTGCGTGTAGTCTCCTACTGGATTGATACCTTGGTTCTCAAAAACTGAGGGAAATACTTACGCTACTTTGTTGCATCACCCTTTCCTCTTCAAGGGAAAACCAACGCAGTGCTCAAGAGGTAGCAAGGAGGATTTCTGGCGCCGTTGCCGGGTGATACGTCTCCAACGTATCTATAATTTTCTATTGTTCCATGCTATATTATATTCTGTTCTGGACATTATTGGGCTTTATTATACACTTTTATATTATTTTTGGGACTAACCTATTAACCGGAGGCCCAGCCCAGAATTGTTGTTTTTGTATATTTTAGGGTTTCGCAGAAAAAGAATATCAAACGGAGTCCAAACGGAATGAAACCTTCGGGAATGTGATTTTAAGAACGAACATGATCCATAGGACTTGGGCCCTACGTCAAGACATCAACCAGGAGGCCACGAGGTAGGGGGGCGCGCCTACCCCCCTGGGCACGCCCTCCACCCTCATGGGCCCCCTGTTGCTCCACCAATGTGCTTCTTCCTCCTATATATACCTATGTACCCCCAAACTACCAGATACGGAGCCAAAACCCTAATTCCACCGCCGTAACTTTCTATATCCACGAGATCCCATCTTGGGGCCTGTTCTGGAGCTCCGCCGGAGGGGGCATCGATCACGGAGGGCTTCTACATCAACACCATAGCCCTTCCGATGAAGTGTGAGTAGTTTACCTCAGACCTACAGGTCCATAGTTATTAGCTAGATGGCTTCTTCTCTCTTTTTGGATCTCAATACAAAGTTCTCCCCCTCTCTTGTGGAGATCTATTCGATGTAATCTTCTTTCGCGGTGTGTTTGTTGAGACCGATGAATTGTGGGTTTATGATCAAGTTTATCTATGAACAATATTTGAATCTTCTCTAAATTCTTTTATGTATGATTGGTTATCTTTGCAAGTCTCTTCGAATTATCAGTTTGGTTTGGCCTACTAGATTGATCTTTCTTGCAATGGGAGAAGTGCTTAGCTTTGGGTTCAATCTTGCGGTGTCCTTTTCCAGTGACAGTAGGGGCAGCAAGGCATGTATTGTATTGTTGCCATCGAGGATAACAAGATGGGGTTTATTTCATATTGCATGAGTTTATCCCTCTACATCATGTCATCTTGCTTAAAGTGTTACTCTGTTCTCTTGAACTTAATACTCTAGATGCATGCTGGATAGCGGTCGATGTGTGGAGTAATAGTAGTAGATGCAGGCAGGAGTCGGTCTACTTGTCTCGGACGTGACGCCTATATACATGATCATACCTAGATATTCTCATAATTATGATCAATTCTGTCAATTGCTCAATAGTAATATGTTTACCCACCGTGAATACTTGTGCTCTCGAGAGAAGCCACTAGTGAAACCTATGGCCCCCGGGTCTATCTTCCATCATATTAATCTTCCAATACTTAGCTATTTTTATTGCCTTTTATTTTACTTTGCATCTTTATCATTAAAATACCAAAAATATTATCTTATCATATCTATCAGATCTCACTCTCGTAAGTGACCGTGTAGGGATTAACAACCCCTTATCGCGTTGGTTGCAAGGATTTATTTGTTTGTGTAGGTACGAGGGACTCGTGCGTGGCCTCCTACTGGATTGATACCTTGGTTCTCAAAAACTGAGGGAAATACTTACGCTACTTTGATGCACCACCCTTTCCTCTTCAAGGGAAAACCAACGCAAGTGCTCAAGAGGTAGCAAGAAGGATTTCTGGCGCCGTTGCCGGGGAGGTCTACGCAAAAGTCAACATACCAAGTACCCATCACAACCCTTATCTCTTGCATTACATTATTTTCCATTTGCATCTCGTTTTCCTCTCCCCACTTCACCCTTGCCGTTTTATTTGCCCTCTCTCTCTATCCTCCTTCTCTTTCTCTATTTGCCTCTTTTTGCACGTTCCTCGTTTGCTTGTGTGTTGGATTGCTTGCTTGTCACGGTGGCTCAAGATAACACTAAATTGTGTGACTTCACCGATCCCAACAACAGTTATTTTACTAGCACTCCGATTGCTCCTCTTACCGATGTTGAATCTTGTGAAATTAATGCTGCCTTGCTGAATCTTGTCATCAAAGATCCGTTTTCCGGCCTTCCTAGTGAAGATGCCGCTATCCATCTAAATATCTTCATTGATTTGTGTGATATGCAAAAGAAGAAAGATGTGGATAATGATATTGTTAAATTGAAGCTATTTCCTTTTTCGCTTAGAGATCGTGCTAAAGTTTGGTTTTCGCCTTTGCCTAAAAATAGTATTGATTCATGGAATAAGTGCAAAGATGCTTTTATCTCTAACTATTTTCCTCCCGCCAAGATCATCTCTCTTAGAAACGATATTATGAATTTTAAGCAACTTGATCATGAACATGTTGCACAAGCTTGGGAGAGGATGAAATTAATGGTACATAATTGCCCTACGCATGGTTTGAATTTGTGGATGATTATACAAATTTTTTATGCCGGATTGAATTTTGCTTCTAGAAATCTTTTAGATTCGTCCGCGAGAGGCACTTTTATGGAAATCACTTTAGGAGAATCTACTAAACTCCTAGATAATATTATGGTTAATTATTCTCAATGGCACACTGAAAGATCTACTAATAAGAAAGTGCATGCGATAGAAGAAATTAATGTTTTGAGTGGAAAGATGGATGAACTTATGAAATTATTTGCTAATAAAAGTGTTTCTTCTGATCCTAATGATATGCCTTTGTATACTTTGATTGAGAATAATAACGAATCTATGGATGTCAATTTTGTTGGTAGGAATAATTTTGGTAACAACGCATATAGAGGAAACTTTAACCCTAGGCCGTATCCTAGTAATTCCTCTAATAATTATGGTAATTCCTACAACAATTCTTATGGAAATTATAATAAGATGCCCTCTGATTTTTAATCTAATATTAAATAATTTATTACTTCGCAAAAGAATTTCAATGCTTTGATTGAAGAAAAATTGCTTAAGATTGATGAGTTGGCTAGGAACGTTGATAGAATTTCTCTTGATGTTGATTCTTTGAAACCTAGATCTATTCCACCTAAGCATGATATCAATGAGTCTCTCAAAGCCATGAGAATTTCCATTGATGAGTGCAAAGAAAGAACCGCTAGGATGCGTGCTAAGAAAGATTGCTTTATAAAAGCGTGTTCTTCTAGTTTCCATGATAATAAAGATGAAGATCTAAAAGTTATTGACGTGTCCCCTATTAAATCTTTGTTTTGCAATATGAATCTTGATAATGATGGGACTGAATATGATCCCCCTTTACCTGGACGGCATTCCCAAAATTCGGAGTCTTTAGATCTTGATGATAAAATTGTTTAAAATGGGATTGAAGAAGTCAAAACTTTAAATATTGATGAACCCACTATTTTGGATTTCAAGGAATTTAATTATGACAATTGCTCTTTTATAGATTGTATTTCCTTGTTGCAATCCGTGCTAAATTCTCCTCATGCTTATAGTCAAAATAAAGCTTTTACTAAACATATCGTTGATGCTTTGATGCAATCTTATGAAGAAAAACTTGAGTTGGAAGTTTCTATCGCCAGAAAACTATATGATGAGTGGGAACCTACTACTAAAATTAAAATTACAGATCATGAATACTATGCTTTGTGTGATTTTGGTGCTAGTGTTTCCACGATTCCAAAGACTTTGTGTGATTTGTTAGGTTTCCGTGATTTTGATGATTGCTCTTTAAACTTGCACCTTGCGGATTCCACTATTAAGAAACCTATGGGAATAATTAATGATGTTCTTATTTTTCCAAACAGGAATTATGTGCCCGTGTATTTTATTGTTCTTGACATAGATTGCAATCCTTCATGTCCTATTATTCTTGGTAGACCTTTCCTTAGAACGATTGGTGCAATTATTGATATGAAGGAGGGGAATATTAGATTCCAATTTCCATTAAGGAAAGTCATGGAACACTTCCCTATGAATAAAATTAAATTACCATATGAATCTATCATGAGAGCCACTTATGTATTGCCTACCAAAGATGGCAATACCTAGATCTATCCTTGCTTTTTATGCCTAGCTAGGGGCGTTAAATGATAGCGCTTGTTGGGAGGCAACCTAATTTTATTTTTATTCCTTGCTTTTTGCTCCTGTTTAGTAATAAATAATTTATCTAGCGTATGTTTTGGTTGTGTTTTTTGTGTTTAATTAGTGTTTGTGCCAAGTAGAACCGTTGGGAAGACTTGGGGAAAGTCTTGTTAATCTTGCTGTAAAAAAACAGAAACTTTAGCGCTCACGAGAACTGATCCCATTTTTATTTGGAAAGTTCTATTTAGTTAATTATTTTTGAATATGATTAATAGATAAATTCCTCACGTCCATCAATTTATTTTAGAATTTTTGGGGTTCCATATCTTGCGTTAGCTACAGATTACTACAGACTGTTCTGTTTTTGACAGATTCTGTTTTTTCTTGTGTTGTTTGCTTATTTTGATGAATCTATGGCAAGTAAAATAGTTTATAAACCATAGAGAAGTTGTAATACAGTAGGTTTAACACCAATATAAATAAAGAATGAGTTCATTACAGTACCTTGAAGTGGTGTTTTGTTTTCTTTCGCTAACGGAGCTCACGAGATTTTCTACTTTAAGTTTTGTGTTGTGAAGTTTTCAAGTTTTGGGTAAAGATTTGATGGACTATGGAACAAGGAGTGGCAAGAGCCTAAGCTTGGGGATGCCCATGGCACCCCCAAGATAATCTAAGGACACCTAAAAGCCAAAGCTTTGGGATGCCCCGGAAGGCATCCCCTCTTTCGTCTACTTCTATCGGTAACTTTACTTGGAGCTATATTTTTATTTACCACATGATATGTGTTTTGCTTGGAGCGTCTTGTATTATTTGAGATTTTGTTTGTTAGTTTTCCACAATCATCCTTGCTGCACACACCTTTTTGAGAGAGACACACATGATTCGGAAATTATTAGAATACTCTATGTGCTTCACTTATATCTTTTGAGTTATATAGTTTTTGCTCTAGTGCTTCACTTATATCTTTTAGAGCACATCGGTGGATTTGTTTTATAGAAACCATTGTTCTATCATGCTTCACTTAGATTATTTTGAGAGTCCTACAAAACAGCATGGTAATTTGCTTTAATTATTGAGGCATTCAAGATTAAATAAATAAAATTTCTTATGAGTGTGTTGAATACTTTGAAAAGTTTGAAGCTTGATAATTGTTTTGAGATATGGAGATGGTGATATTAGAGTCATGCTAGTTGAGTAGTTGTGAATTTGAGAAATGCTTGTGTTGAAGTTTGTGATTCCTGTAGCATGCACGTATGGTGAACCGTTATGCTAAGAAGTCGGAGCATGATGTATTTATTGATTGTCCTCCTTATGAGTGGCGGTCGGGGACGAGCGATGGTCTTTTCCTACCAATCTATCCCCCTAGGAGCATGCGCGTAGTACTTTGCTTCGATAACTAATAGATTTTTGCAATAAGTACGTGAGTTCTTTATGACTAATGTTGAGTCCATGGATTATATGCACTCTCACCCTTCCACCATTGCTAGCCTCTCTAATACCGCACACCTTTCGCCGGTATCATACACCCACCATATACCTTCCTAAAAATAGCCACCGTACCTACCTATCATGGCATTTCCATAGCCATTCCGAGATATATTGCCATGAAACTTTCGACCGTTCCGTTTATCATGACACGCTCCATCATTGTCATATTGCTTTGCATGATCATGTAGTTGACATTTTAGTTGTGGCAAAGCCACCGTTCATAATTCTTTCATATAAGTCACTCATGCATCATTGCTATCCTGGTACACCACTGGAGGCATTCATATAGAGTCATACTTTGTTCTAGTATCGAGTTGTAATCATTGAGTTGTAAATAAATAGAAGTGTGATGATCATCATTCATAGAGTATTGTCCCAAATAAAAAAAGAGAAAAAAGAGAAAGGGCAAAGAAAAAAAGGAAGGACCAAAAAAATAAAAATAAAAATAAAAAGGGGCAATACTACTATCCTTTTTTCCACACTTGTGCTTCAAAGTAGAACCATGATCTTCCTAATATAGAGTCTCCTATGTTATCACTTTCATATACTAGTGGGAATTTTTCATTATAAAACTTGGCCTCAAAATGCCCTAGGTCTTCGTGAGCAAGCAAGTTGGATGCACACCCACTTAGTTTCTTTTTGTTGAGCTTTCATATATTTATAGCTCTAGTGCATCCGTTGCATGGCAATCCCTACTCACTCACATTGATATCTATTGATGGGCATCTCCATAGCCCGTTGATACGCCTAGTTGATGTGAGACTATCTTCTCCCTTTTTGTCTTCTCCACAACCACCATTCTATTCCACCTATAGTGCTATGTCCATGGCTCACGCTCATGTATTGTGTGAAGATTGAAAAAGTTTGAGAACATTAAAAGTATGAAACAATTGCTTGGCTTGTCATCGGGGTTGTGCATGATTTGAATACTTTGTGTGGTGAAGATTGAGCATAGCCAAACTATATGATTTTGTAGGGATAACTTTCTTTGGCCATGTTATTTTGAAGAGACACAATTGCTTAGTTAGTATGCTTGAAGTATTATTATTTTTAGGTCAATATTAAACTTTTGTCTTGAATCTTTCAGATCTGAATATTCATCCCACAATTAAGAGAATTACATTGAAATTATGCCAAGTAGCATTCCACATCAAAAAATCTGTTTTTATCATTTACCTACTCGAGGATGAGCAAGAATTAAGCTTGGGGATGATTGTTTTTGATTGTTCCATGCTATATTATATTCTATTTTGGACATTATTGGGCTTTATTATACACTTTTATGTTATTTTTGGGACTAACCTATTAACCGGAGGCCCAGCCCAGAATTGCTATTTTTTTGCCTATTTTAGGGTTTCATAGAAAAAGAATATCATACGGAGTCCAAACGGAATGAAACCTTCGGAAACGTGATTTTTGGAACGAACATGATCCAAAGGACTTGGACCCTACGTCAAGACATCAACCAGGAGGCCACGAGGTAGGGGGCGCGCCTACCCCCCCTGGGCGCGCCCTCCATCCTCGTGGCCCCCCTGTTGCTCCAACGACGTACTCCTTCCTCCTATATATACCTACGTACCCCCAAACTACCAGATACGGAGCCAAAACCCTAATTCCACCGCCGTAACTTTCTGTATCCATGAGATCCCATCTTGGGGCCTGTTCCGGAGCTCCGCCGGAGGGGGCATCGATCACGGAGGGCTTCTACATCAACACCATAGCCCTTCCGATGAAGTGTGAGTATTTTACCTCAGACCTATGGGTCCATAGTTATTAGCTAGATGGCTTCTTCTCTCTTTTTGGATCTCAATACAAAGTTTCCCCCCTCTCTTGTGGAGATCTATTCGATGTAATCTTCTTTTGCGGTGTGTTTGTTGAGACCGATGAATTGTGGGTTTATGATCAAGTTTATCTATGAGAAATATTTGAATCTTCTCTGAATTCTTTTATGTATGATTGGTTATCTTTGCAAGTCTCTTCGAATTATCAGTTTGGTTTGGCCTACTAGATTGATCTTTCTTGCAATGGGAGAAGTTCTTAGCTTTGGGTTCAATCTTGCGGTGTCCATTCCCAGTGGCAGTCGGGTCAGCAAGGCACGTATTGTATTGTTGCCATCGAGGATAACAAGATGGGGTTTATTTCATATTGCATGAGTTATTCCTCTGCATCATGTCATCTTGCTTAAAGCATTACTATGTTCTCTTGAACTTAATACTCTAGATGCATGCTGGATAGAGGTCGATGTGTGGAGTAATAGTAGTAGATGCAGGCAGGAGTCGGTCTACTTGTCTCGGACGTGATGCCTATATACATGATCATACCTAGATATTCTCATAATTATGCTCAATTCTGTCAATTGCTCAATAGTAATTTGTTTACCCGCCGTGAATACTTATGCTCTCGAGAGAAGCCACTAGTGAAACCTATGGCCCCCGGGTCTATCTTCCATCATATTGATCTTCCAATACTTAGTTATTTTTATTGCCGTTTATTTTACATTGCATCTTTATCATAAAAATACCAAAAATATTATCTTATCATATCTATCAGATCTCACTCTCGTAAGTGACCGTGTAGGGATTAACAACCCCTTATCGCGTTGGTTGCGAGGATTTATTTGTTTGTGTAGGTACGAGGGACTCGTGGGTGGCCTCCTAATGGATTGATACCTTGGTTCTCAAAAACTGAGGGAAATACTTACGCTACTTTGCTGCACCACCCTTTCCTCTTCAAGGGAAAACCAACGCAAGTGCTCAAGAGGTAGCACCGGGGAGATCTACGCCAAGTCAAGTCAAGTCAAGACATACCAAGTACCCATCACAAACTCTTATCCCTCGCATTACATTATTTGCCATTTGTCTCTCATTTTCTCTCCCCCACTTCACCCTTGCCGTTTTATTCGCCCTCTTTTCCATTCGCCCTGTTTTTCCGTTCGCCTCCTTTTCGCTTGCTTCTTGTGTCGTCGTGTGTCGTCATGGCTAGTCCTTCTATCATTGTTAGTACTCCCGATCATGAAGTTCTTAATTTTAAACAAAGGGAGGGAGAAAATCTAAAAGATGATTGGCATAGAATTTGCAATGCTCAGAATAGATCTACTAGGTAGCAATCCACTTCCGTTCTTCTTCGCAATTTTTATGTAGGCATCACTCCTTGGAACAGATATGTTCTTGATACCATTACCGGAGGGAATTTCTTGGGTAGACATACTTTTGATTCTTATAATGCTATGATAGATTTGTTGGGCCCACCACCTCTTTTGGTTAATGGAACTATTTTAACTTTGGAACATGTGATGCAAAGGCTTGAAATTATTGAAAATAAAGTTGCCTCTGTGGAGTTGATTGAAAATTTGGATAAAAAGATCCACAACCAAATCACCCAATATGGATCTAAGGTAGGAGTTACTCTGAAATTTTTTTAAAGAAAAAGAACCTATAGTTAACGAAAGAATAGATCAAGATTCCACAAGAATTGGTAAACTTGAGGATATTATTACCAATTTAGGGTATGCCTTTTCATCCGTAAAAAATACTCCAAATCCTCCTACTACCAAGGTTTCCAAATTAATGTATGTTCCTAAAAATAAGGGTGAATCTTCTAGTAAGGAAAATGCGGATCTCACAATAAGTGTTCACCCCAACTTCTTCGATATCATTAAGGAACCTTTTGCTACAAATGAATTTCTTGATTTCTTGCCTAGGAGTTTGATCATTAATAAAAATAAGGAAACTCCCAAGTGTTATAAGTGTTCTATTGAATAATTGCCTACCAAAGATGATAATACCTAGATCTATTCTTGTTTTTATGCCTAGCTATGGGCGTTAAACGATAGCGCTTGTTGGGAGGAAACCCAATTTTATTTTTGTTTCTTGCTTTTTTCTCCTATTTAGTAATGAGTAATTCATATAGCTTCTGTTTAGATGTGGTTTTATGCTTTTAATTAGTGTTTGTGCCAAGTAGAACCTTTGGGAAGACTTGGGGGAAGTTTTTGCGATCTTGCTGTAAAAAACAAAAACTTTAGTGATCACGAGATTTGCTGCCATTTTTTACCGGAGAGTGCGATTAGGTTGATTCTTTTTGAAGATGATTGATAGACAAATTCCTCACGTCCACCAATTTAGTTCAGAATTTTGGGGGTTACATAAGTATTCGAAACCTACAGATTACTACAGACTGTTCTGTTTTTGACAGATTCTGTTTTTCGTGTGTTCTTTGCTTATTTTGATGAATCTATGGCTAGTATCGGGGGGGGGGGGGGGGGGGGGGGGGGGGGGTATGAACCATAGAGAAGTTGGAATACAGTAGGTTTAACACCAATATAAATAAAGAATAATTTCATTACAGTACCTTAAGTGGTGGTTTATTTTCTTATACTAACGGAACTCATGAGACTTTCTGTTGAGTTTTGTGTTGTGAAGTTTTCAAGTTTTGGGTAAAGATTTGATGGATTATGGAATAAGGAGTGGCAAGATCCTAAGATTGGGGATGACCAAGGCACCCCAAGGTAAAATTCAAGGACAACCAAAAGCCTAAGCTTGGGGATTCCCCGGAAGGCATCCCCTCTTTCGTCTTCGTCCATCGGTAACTTTACTTGATGCTATATTTTTATTCACCACATGATAGGTGTTTTGCTTGGAGCATCTTTTATGATTTGAGTCTTTGATTTCTAGTTTACCACAATCATACTTTCTGTACACACCTTTCGGGAGAGACACACATGAATCGGAATTTATTAGAATACTCTATGTGCTTCACTTATATCTTTTGAGCTAGATAATTTTGCTCTAGTGCTTCACTTGTATATTTTAGAGCACGGCGGTGGTTTTATTTTATAGAAATTATTGATCTCTCATGATTAACCTATATTATTTTGAGAATCCTTTAGAACAATATTGTCGGGGATATACCCTGCGGTATGACCCGGCCAGACTTGGCATTTCATTGGTAACCCGCCAGAAGATTGGCGACTCATGTGTCTGGCGGTTCACTGGTGTGACGACTCACGAGCCAGAAGACTCATTGGTGACCCAGCGGGTGTTTTAGATGGACGACAAGGCCCAAGGCCCAGAAGGCCGGCTCATGTTATGGTGGGCCGGCTTAAGAGGAAGACATAAGGAATATTCTCCTACAAAGGAAGCAAGACTAGGACTCCACTTGTAATAGACTAATCCTAATCCTACTAGGACTAGCCATGTAACCCGCCCCTTCAATTTATATAAGGAGGGACAGGGCCCCCCAAAGAAGGACAAGCAAACAAGAAACAATCGCTAAGGCTAGACATAACTAAAGGGGAGCCTGATACGTCTCCAACGTATCTATAATTTTTTATTGTTCCATGCTATTATATTATCAACCTTGGATGTTTTATATGCATTTATATGTTATTTTATATGATGTTTGGGACTAACCTATTAACCCAGAGCCCAGTGCCAGTTTCTATTTTTCCCTTGTTTCAGTGTTCCGCAGAAAAGGAATATCAAATGGAGTCCAAACGGAATGAAACCTTCAGAAAAGTTATTTTTGGAAAGAAATCAATACAGGAGACTTGGAGTGCACGTCAGGGGATCAACGAGGAAGCCACGAGGCAGGGGGGCGCGCCCACCCCCTGGGCGCGCCCTCCACCCTCGTGGGCCCCTCGTGGCTCCCCTGATGTATTTTTTTCGCCTATATATATCCATATACCCTAAAACTATCGGAGAGCACAATAGATCGGGAGTTCCGCTGCCAGAAGCCTCCGTAGCCACCGAAAACCAATCTAGACCCGTTCCGGCACCCTGCCGGAGGGGGAATCCCTCTCCGGTGGCCATCTTCATCATCCGGCGCTCTCCATGACGAGGAGGGAGTAGTTCTCCCTCGGGGCTGAGGGTATGTACCAGTAGCTATGTGTTTGATCTCTCTCTCTCTCTCTCGTGTTCTTGATTTGGCACGATCTTGATGTATCGCGAGCTTTGCTATTATAGTTGGATCTTATGTTTCTTCTCCCCCTCTACTCTCTTGTAATGGATTGAGTTTTCCCCTTGAAGTAATCTTATCGGATTGAGTCTTTAATGATTTGAGAACACTTGATGTATGTCTTGCCGTGCGTATCGGTGGTGACAATGGGATATCACGTGATTCACTTGATGTATGTTTTGGTGATCAACTTGCGGGTTCCGCCCATGAACTTATGCATAGGGGTTGGCACACGTTTTCGTCTTGACTCTCTGGTAGAAACTTTGGGGCACTCTTTGAGGTTCTATGTGTTGGTTGAATAGATGAATCTGAGATTGTGTGATGCATATCGTATAATCATGCCCACGGATACTTGAGGTGACATTGGAGTATCTAGGTGACATTAGGGTTTTGATTGATTTGTGTCTTAAGGTGTTATTCTAGTACGAACTCTAGGGCTGTTTGTGACACTTATAGGAATAGCCCAACGGATTGATTGGAAAGAATAACTTTGAGGTGGTTTTGTACCCTACCATAATCTCTTCATTTGTTCTCCGCTATTAGTGACTTTGGAGTGACTATTTGTTGCATGTTGAGGGATAGTTATGTGATCCAATTATGTTATTATTGTTGAGAGAACTTGCACTAGTGAAAGTATGAACCCTAGGCCTAGTTTCAACGCATTGCAATACCATTTGTGCTCACTTTTATCATTAGTTACCTTGCTGTTTTTACATTTTCAGATTACAAAAACCTTTATCCACCATCCATATACCACTTGTATCACCATCTCTTCGCCGAACTAGTGCACCTATACAATTTACCATTGTATTGGGTGTGTTGGGGACACAAGAGACTCTTTGTTATTTGGTTGCAGGGTTGTTTGAGAGAGACCATCTTCAACCTACGCCTCCCACAGATTGATAAACCTTAGGTCATCCACTTGAGGGAAATTTGCTACTGTCCTACAAACCTCTGCACTTGGAGGCCCAACAACGTCTAAAAGAAGAAGGTTGTGTAGTAGACATCAAGCTCTTTTCTGGCGCCGTTGCCGGGGAGGTTAGCGCTTGAAGGTATATCTTTATATCTTGCAATCGAATCTTTTTGTTTCTTGTTTTATCACTAGTTTAGTTTAGAAAAGAAAACTACAAAAAATATGGAATTGAGTTTGCCTCATACGCTTCATCTTTTTAATATCTTTCATGAGTATGATGGAAAGGAAAATTGTGCCAAAGTGTTAGAATAAGAATGCATTAGAATGTTTGGCACTAAATATTTGAATGATGAGCATGATTGCAATGTTGTTAGTATGAATTCCTTGAAATCCATGATGCTAATAATATGCAAAGCCACAAGCTTGGGGAAGCTATGTTTGATGAAGATGATATTTTTTGTCCCCCAAGTTTTGATGAGCAAATTTATTATGATGAAAGCATGCCTCCTATTTATGATGATTATATTGATGAAAGTGTATTTGGAGAGGTCATGACTTTATTTTGTGATCAATCCACTATTCCGAAAGAGGTTCCAATTGATTATGAGAACAAAGTTGCTATCTATGATGATAATTGTGATGACTTGTATGCTATAAATAATAATGATATCCATGAAACTTGTCATCATGATTTTAGTTTTCAATTGGATTATGCCTCACATGATAATTATTTTGTTGAGTTTGCTCCCACTATTATTCATGAGAAGAATTTTGCTTATGTGGAGAGTAATAAAATTTCTATGCTTGTAGATCATGAAAAGAATGCTTTAGGTGCTGGTTATATTGTTGAATTCATTCATGATGCTACTGAAAATTATTATGAGGGAGGAACATATGCTTGTAGGAATTGCAATAATATCAAGTTTCCTCTCTATGTGCTTAAAATTTTGAAGTTATACTTGTTTTACCTTCCTATGCAAGTTGATTCTTGTTCCCACAAGTTGTTTGCTCAAAAAATCCCTATGCATAGGAAGTGTGTTAGACTTAAATGTGCTAGTCATATTCTTCATGATGTTCTCTTTATGTTTCAATTCCTATCTTTTATGTGAGCATCATTGAAACCATCATGCCTAGCTAGGGGCGTTAAACGATAGCGCTTGTTGGGAGGCAACCCAACTTTATTTTTGTTCCTTTCTTCTTGCTACTGTTTAGCAATAAATAATTTATCTATCCTCTGTTATTATTGTGTTTTTTATGTTTTAATTAGTGTTTGTGCCAAGTAGAACCGTTGGGAAGACTTGGGGAAAGTCTTTTTAATCTTGCTGTAAAAAACAGAAACTTTAGCACTCACGAGAATTGCTGCCATTTTTATTTGGAAAGTGATATTTAGTTAATTCTTTTTGAAGATGATTAATAGATAAATTCCTCACGTCCAGCAACTTATTTTATAATGTTTGGGGTTTCAGAAGTTTGCGTTAGCTACATATTACTACAGACTATTCTGTTTTTGACAGATTCTGTTTTTCGTGTGTTGTTTGCTTATTTTGATGAATCTATGGCTAGTAAAATAGTTTATAAACCATAGAGAAGTTGGAATAAAGTAGGTTTAACACCAATATAAATAAATAATGAGTTCATTACAGTACCTTGAAGTGGTGTTTTGTTTTCTTTCGCTAACGGAGCTTACGAGTTTTCTGTTAAGCTTTGTGTTGTGAAGTTTTCAAGTTTTGGGTAAAGATTCGATGGACTATGGAATAAGGAGTGGCAAGAGCCTAAGCTTGGGGATGACCAAGGCACCCTGAGGTAATATTCAAGTACAACCAAAAGCCTAAGTTTGGGGATGCCCCAGAAGGCATCCCCTCTTTCGTCTTCGTTCATCGGTAACTTTACTTGGAGCTATATTTTTATTCGCCACATGATATGTGTTTTGCTTGGAGCGTCAATTTATTTTGTTAGGATTTGATTGCTGTTTGAATAAAATACCAAGATCTGAAATTCTTAAATGTTAGAGAGTCTTCACATAGTTGCATAATTATTTGACTACTCATTGAGCTTCACTTATATCTTTCGAAGTAGTTTGTTGTTGCTCTAGTGCTTCACTTATATCTTTTTAGCGCACGGCGGTGGATTTATTTTGTAGAAATAGATGAACTCTCATGCTTCACTTATATCATTTTGAGAGTCTCTAAACAGCATGGGAATTTGCTTTGGTTATGAATTTAGTCCTAATATGATGGGCATCCAAGAGGGGTATAATAAAAACTTTCATATAAAGTGCATTGAATACTATGAGAAGTTTGATACTTGATAATTGTTTTGAGATATGGAGTTGGTGATATTAGAGTCATGCTAGTTGAGTAGTTGTGAATTTGAGAAATACTTGTGTTGAAGTTTGTGATTCCCGTAGCATGCACGTATGGTGAACCGTTATGTGATGAAGTCGGAGCATGATTTATTTATTGATTGTCCTCCTTATGAGTGGTGGTCGGGGATGAGCGATGGTCTTTTCCTACCAATCTATCCCCCTAGGAGCATGCACGTAGTACTTTGTTTCGATAACTAATATATTTTTGCAATAAATATGTGAGTTCTTTATGACTAATGTTGAGTCCATGGATTATACGCACTCCCACCCTTCCACCATTGCTAGCCTCTCTAGTACCGCGCAAATTTCGCCGGTACCTTAAACCCACCATATACCTTCCTAAAAACAGCCACCATATCTACCTATTATGGCATTTCTGTAGCCATTCCGAGATATATTGCCATGCAACTTTCCACCGTTCTGTTTATTATGACACTCTCCATCATTGTCATATTGCTATGCATGATCATGTAGTTGACATTGTATTTGTGGCAAAGCCACCGTTCATAATTCTTTCATACATGTCACTCATGAGTCATTGCACATCCCGGTACACCGCCGGAGGCATTCATATAGAGTCATATTTTGTTCTAAGAATCGAGTTGTAAGTAAATAAAAGTGTGATGATCATCATTATTAGAGCATTGTCCCAGTGAGGAAAGGATGATGGAGACTATGATTCCCCCACAAGTCGGGATGAGACTCCGGACGAAAATAAATAAATAAAAGAAGCCAAAGAAGCCCAAATAAAAAAAGAGAAAAGAGGCCATAAAAAAGAGAAGGCCCAAATAAAAAAATAAAAAAATAAAAAAATGAGAGAAAAAGAGAGAAGGGGCAATGCTACTATCCTTTTACCACACTTGTGCTTCAAAGTAGCACCATGATATTCATGATAGAGAGTCTCTCATTTCGTCACTTTCATATACTAGTGGGAATTTTTCATTATAGAATTTGGCTTGTATATTCCAATGATGGGCTTCCTCAAAATGCCCTAGGTCTTCGTGAGCAAGCGAGTTGGATGCACACCCACTAGTTTGTTTTGTTGAGCTTTCATACACTTATAGCTCTAGTGCATCCGTTGCATGGCAATCCCTACTCACTCACATTGATATCTATTAATGGGCATCTCCATAGCCCATTGATAGGCCTAGTTGATGTGAGACTATCTTCTCTCTTTTTGTCTTCTCCACAACCACCCTTCTATTCCACCTATAGTGCTATATCCATGGCTCACGCTCATATATTGCGTGAAGATTGAAAAAGTTTGAGAACATCAAAAGTATGAAACAATTTCTTGGCCTGTTATCGGTGTTGTGCATGATTTAAATATTTTGTGTGGTGAAAATGGAGCATAGCCAGACTATATGATTTTGTAGGGATAACTTTCTTTGGCCATGTTATTTTGAGAAGACATGATTGCTTTGTTAGTATGCTTGAAGTATTATTATTTTTATGTCAATATTAAACTTTTGTCTTGAATCCTATGGATCTGAACATTCATGCCAAAATAAAGAGAATTACTTAGAGAAATATGTTAGGTAGCATTCCACATCAAAAATTCTGTTTTTATCATTTACCTACTCGAGGACGAGCAGGAATTAAGCTTGGGGATGCTGATACATCTCCAACGTATCTATAATTTTGATTGTTCCATGCTATTATATTATCAACCTTGGATGTTTTATATGCATTTATATGCTATTTTATATAATTCTTGGGACTAACCTATTAACCCAAAGCCCAGTGCCAGTTTCTGTTTTTCCCTTGTTTCAGTGTTTCGCAGAAAAGGAATATCAAACGGAGTCCAAACGCAATGAAACCTTCGGAAAAGTTATTTTTGGAAAGAAAGCAATACAGGTGTAACGCCCACGATGCGGCTATATCTCCCACGTGTCGAAGCACGACTTAGAGGCATAACCGCATTGTAAGCAATGTCGCAAGTGGGGTAATCTTCACACAACCCATGTACTGAATAAGAAAAGAGGTACATAGTTGGCTTACAATCGCCACATCACACAATAGCATAAATATCATTACAATCATCCAGATACAATCAAGGTCCGACTACAGAACCAAAATAAAGACAACCCCAAATGCATAATGTCCCCAATCGCCCCAACTGGGCACCACTACTGATCGTCTGGAAAGGAAACGTAGTATCGTCCTGAGTCCTCATCGAACACCCACTTGAGCTCAGTCGAATCTCCTGGAATGGCATCATCGGTCCCTGCATCTGGTTTTGAAGGAATCTGTGAGTCACGGGGACTCAGCAATCTCACACCCTCGCGATCAAGACTATTTAAGCTTATAGGTAAGGTAAAAGGTATGAGGTGGAGCCGCAGCAAGCACTAGCATATATGGTGGCTAACATACGCAAATGAGAGCGAGAAGAGAAGGCAAGGCACGGTCGATAAACTATGATCAAGAAGTGATCCTAGAACAACCTACGATCAAGCATAACACGAGACCGTGTTCTCTTCCCGGACTCCACCGAAAAGAGACCATCACGGCTACACACGATGTTGATTCATTTTAATTAAGTTAAGTTTTAGGTTTTCTACAACCGGACATTAACAAATTCTCATCTGCCCATAACCGCGGGCACGGCTTTCGAAAGTTCAAATCCCTGCAGGGGTGTCCCAACTTATCCCATCACAAGCTCTCACGGTCAACGAAGGATATTCCTTCTCCCAAGACAACCCGATCAGACTCGGAATCCCGGTTACAAGACATCTCGACAATGGTAAAACTAAACCAGCAAAGCCACCCGAATGTGCCGACAAATCCCGATAGGAGCTGCACATATCTCGTTCTCAGGGCACACCGGATTGTCCAAGGTTCCGGTAGGCCAGCCCAGAGTTGCCCCTGGTGGCCACCGGCAGCTGACAGGTTGGACCAACACTCAAAGGAGCACTGGCCCGGGGGGGTCTAAAATAAAGATGACCCTTGAGTCCGCGGAACCCAAGGGAAAAAGAGGCTAGGTGGAAAATGGTAAAACCAATGTCGGGCCTTGCTGGAGGAGTTTTATTCAAGGCGAACTGTCAAGGGGTTCCCATTATAACCCAACCGTGTAAGGAACGCAAAATCAAGGAACATAACACCGGTATGACGGAAACTAGGGCGGCAAGAGTGGAACAAAACACCAGGCATAAGGCCAAGCCTTCCACCCTTTACCAAGTGTATAGATGCATTAAAGTAGACAAGATATAATAATGATATCCCAACAGTAAACATGTTCCAACAAGGAACAAACTCCAATCTTCACCTGCAACTAGCAACACTATAAGAGGGGCTGAGCAAAGCGGTAACATAGCCAAACAACGGTTTGCTAGGACAAGGTGGATTAGAGGTTTGACATGGCAATATGGGAGGCATGATAAGAAAGTGGTAGGTATCGTAGCATAGGCATAGCAATAGAGCGAGCATCTAGCAAGCAAAGATAGAAGTGATTTCGAGGGTATGGTCATCTTGCCTGCAAAGTTCTCCGAGTTGACGTTAGCTTGATCCTCATAAGCGTACTCAACGGGTTCCTCGATCACATACTCATATCCCGGCTCTTCCCAAAGCAAGAACATAAGCAAAGGGAACCACAATCAACCACGGTGCAATGCGCAAGCAACATGATGCAAAACATGGCATGATATGCGGGATGTGATATGCGATGCATATGCATGCTTCGGAAAGGAAAGATTGAACCTGGCCTCAACTTGGAAAACCAAGAGTGTCGCTGGAAAGATGAGTTGATTTCGGTCGAAATCGATATAAAGATCACCGGAATCGGATGCACGGTTTGCAAAAGGCAAGCAAAACAAATATGGCACCAATCTACGATTAACAGCACGAGGCCATTTAAATACATCAAGAACAACAAGCTACTGCACTCTAACATAACAACAAAGCACATGGCACTGATCCACTCAAGATGCTTGACAAAAGATGAACACTGAGCTACGGCTAAATCACACAATAGCAGGTTCAAACAAGCATGGAAAAAGTGCAAAAGATAACAGGTTACAGACTTAGTAAAAATAACAACATGCCAGGAATTTAACATCAGGAAGCAATGTTTAGAGCAAGACATCAACATGCTACAGGAACATATAATGGCAAAGCAAGGCATGGCATAAAGCTACTCAAAGCATACAACAAAAGTCCCTTACTGACCATAAGCCAAAAGGGATCAGAAATTACAATGGCATCCATGTGAACATTGCAAGTTTCGTTAACAGATTCAGACTTAGCCGAAAACTGGAACATGGCAAAACAGATTCACGTAGGCATGTTTGCGAGCTCGATGCACTCACCACAAGGCATTGCATGATAAACTAAGCATACACCCAGCAAGTAGACATGGCATAGAAGCTAAACATGGCAAGAAAAACCTCATAGCATGCACGGATCAACTACAACAACCTTGGCAAAATTGCTTAACATGTAAACAATCTGCCAGGAACATTTTATAGCAAAAGTAGAGTAAGATTGAGTCATGCTAGGGTGCTCCATAATTGCAAATGAAGACATGGATGGATATAGCACAACAATATCTCAAAATGATCCTTACTGAAAATGCTCAAAAGAGGCAAGGATCACTCTGTAGCAACATGAATACATGGCATAAAAATATTATCAGGGAAAAGACTTAGAAGATCTCTATGTCCCAGAAATCAGCAACATCACGGGAGCTACTTTGCATGCTTGTGCTAGCCACCACAAATATCACAAAAATACATGGCATACACCCCTGTAAAGATGGCATGGCATGCTTCAAAACACATGTAGGGCTCAAGTTCATAGGAGGCACACATTAATCATGGCAAAAATGACAAATGTCCAAATTCTGATAAGAATCTGAAACTAACATTACAAAGCACTCTTGCAAAAGCATTTAGGGCATCAAGATGAACTCAAATGAACATGGTGCAATGGATTGAAATGAAGTGCTCGTCGAGGTGAACAATTTGATATGCTACACGCTCAAAACGGAGCCACGGGTGCAAAGTTATGATGCGACGAACAATGCTAAATGTGATTGGGACTTAGCAGAAAAAGTCAACCCTCTCAGATCTAGGGTTCTTCGCGGGCGCGCAAACCGAGGAACTCCGGCGAGGGGATCTGCTCTGGCGAGGTAGGTAGGCGAGGAGGAGGCCGGAGACGGGCGGATCCGGCCCTCCCGAGGTGCGTCGGCGGCGAGGGGGCACCGGACGGCGGGGGCGGCGGATCCGGCCACGGTGGCGGCGAGGCGACGATGGCGGCCGCGGTGGCCGGCGATGGCGGCGGCGGCGCCGGGCGGTGAGAGGCGCGGCGGCCTCCGGCGGTCTCGGTGGAGACGAGCGGCGATGGGGTACGGGCCCTCGGGGGCCGGCGCTGGGCCTGGCGGGCCGGCGCGCGGGTGGCGGCGTGGTGAAGTGGGCGCGGGGCGGCGGCGAATGAGGGGCTGCCACGTGGCGGCGGTGGCGCGGGTCGGACACGTCCAACCAGGCGGTTTTCGTCCGGCGGCGCGGGGAGAGGGGGAGGTTAGGGTTTGACCCGTGATTTTCGGGGGAGATGCCTTTTATTGGTAGAGGGAGCGAGGAGGCTCCAAATTGAGCACGGTTTTCGGCCACGCGATCGTGATCGAACGACCGAGACGATGGATGGGGTTTAGCTGGGCATTGAGCCACTTTGGAGGGGTGTTGGGCTGCAACACACATGAGGCCTTTTCGATTCCTCGGTTAACCGTTGGAGTATCAAACGAAGTCCAAAAGGCACGAAACTTGACAGGCGGTCTACCGGTGGTAAACCAAGGCCGCTTGGCAAGTCCCGGTCCAAACCGAGAACGTTTAACACCCCCACACGAAAAGAGGTAAAAGGGAACACCGGAGGACATAGGAGCGCCGGAATGCAAAACGGACAACGGGGAAGATGCTCGGATTCATGAGACGAACATGTATGCAAATGCGATGCAGATGATGACATTATATGAGATGCATGACAAAGACAAAAGAAACATGAAGACAAAAACCCAACAATGAGGAAATATCGTAACTTAGTGCCGAAAATGGCAAGAGTTGGAATACAAATATGGCAGGTTACATATGGGGCGTTACAACACTCCACCACTACAAAAGGATCTCGTCCCGAGATCTAGGACTGGAAAAACTCCGGATATTCGGAACGGAGGTGGTCCTCGCGTTCCCAGGTGGCTTCACGATCGGAATGATGTGACCACTTCACTTTTAGGAATTTGATAGACTTGTTGCGAGTCTTGCGCTCAGTTTCTTCAAGAATAGCAACGGGATGCTCATGATAAGACAGGTCTTCTTGGAGATCGATCTCTTCGAAGTTGACGGTGCGGTCAGGAGTCTTGAAACACTTGCGGAGTTGAGACACGTGAAACACGTCGTGCACGTTTGCAAAGTTGGATGGAAGCTCAAGTTGATAGGCGAGATCGCCTCTTTTGCCAATGATCTTGAAAGGACCCACGTATCTAGGGACAAGCTTCCCTTTGATACCGAAGCGACGAGTACCTTTCATTGGAGAGACGCGGAGGTAGACATGGTCTCCAATCTCGAAAGCCAAGTCACGATGCTTGCTATCATAGTAACTCTTCCGGCGCGATTGCGCGGCTTTGAGATTTTCACGAATGACTTTGCACATATCTTCAGCCTCTGTGATCAAGTCATTGCCAAGAAGTTGGCGTTCACCAGTCTCTGACCAGTTAAGAGGAGTACAACACTTCCTGCCATAGAGAATCTCGAATGGGGCTTTGCCCAAACTCGCTTGGAAGCTGTTGTTGTAGGAGAACTCGGCATATGGAAGACAATCCTCCCACTTAATACCGAAAGAAATGACACATGCCCTGAGCATATCTTCAAGAATTTGATTGACCCTCTCGACTTGGCCACTGGTTTGAGGATGAAAAGCTGTGCTGAAGCGAATGTTGGTGCCCATGGCCTTCTGGAAAGAATCCCAGAACTTAGAGGTAAAGATGCTACCACGATCTGAAGATATCAACTGCGGAATGCCGTGCAGAGAGACAATCCTGGAGGTATGTAGCTCTGCCAACTGAGCTGCTGTGATAGACTCTTTGATGGGAAGAAAATGAGCCACTTTGGTGAGCTTGTCGATGACAACGAAGATAGCATCATTGCCACGCTTGGACTTGGGAAATCCCGTCACGAAGTCCATCTCAATATGGTCAAACTTCCATTCAGGAATGGCAAGAGGTTGGAGGAGACCAGCTGGTCGTTGGTGTTCTGCTTTCACTCTTCTGTAGACATCACATTCATTTACGAACTGAGCAATCTCGCGCTTCATTCGAGTCCACCAATACGAGTGCTTGAGGTCATGGTACATCTTTGTACTTCTAGGGTGAATAGAGAGGAGTGAATTGTGAGCTTCATTCATAATGACTTCACGAAGGTCACCTTTAGGAACAACAATGCGATCCTCGAAGAATAGAGTATCCTTGTCATCAAGACGATAGCACTTGTACTTAGGTTGACTCTTGGCAATCCCAATCTTCACCTTCTTCACCATAGCATCAAGAAGTTGAGCCTCACGAATCTGATCTTCCAAAGTAGGAGAGACTTGGAGGTTTGCAAGGAATCCTTGAGGCACAACTTGGAGATTAAGTTTGCGGAAAGCTTCACAAAGCTTTGGTTGATAGGGCTTGATAATCAAACTATTACAGTAAGCCTTCCTGCTCAATGCGTCAGCAATTACATTGGCCTTGCCTGGAGTGTATTCAATACTCAGATTATACTGTTGAATCATTTCGACCCAGCGAGTCTGCCTGAGGTTGAGGTTTGGCTGAGTGAAGATGTACTTGAGACTCTTATGATCAGTGAAAATGTCCACTTTTCTTCCCAATAAGAAATGTCTCCATGTTAAAAGAGCATGGACAACTGCCGCCAACTCGAGGTCATGAGTGGGGTAGTTCTTTTCATTGGGCTTCAACTGGCGAGAGATATAGGCCACAACTTTCTTCTCTTGCATCAACACTGCACCGAGACCTTGAAGGGAAGCATCACAGAAGACCTCGAACGGTTTGGATTCATCAGGAGGAGTCATACCTGGAGTAGTGACTAACTTCTCTTTGAGGGTGTTGAAAGCGATGTCACAATCAGGCGATCAAACATACTTCACATGCTTCTGGAGAATGTTGGAAAGAGGCTTCGCAATCTTAGAGAAGTTCTCAACGAACCTTCGACAATAGCTTGCGAGCCCAAGGAAGCTGCGGAGTTGCTTCACATTCTGAGGCGGTTCCCAATTCACAATTGCAGACACCTTCTCAGGATTAACCGCTATGCCCTTGGCGTATATGATATGCCTAAGGTAGAGAACCTCATCGAGCCAAAACTCGCACTTTGAAAACTTCGCATAGAACTGATGTTCTCTGAGCTTATCCAGCACCAATCTCAAGTGCTTGGCATGATCCTCCTTGTTCTTGGAAAAGACCAAAATGTCATCGAGGTAGACCAAGACGAAGTCATTTGTGTAGGCGTTGAAGATGAAGTTCATCATGTGGGAGAATGTTGGAGGGGCGTTGTCAAGGCCGAAAGACATGATAGTGTATTCATATGAACCATAGCTTGTTCTGAAAGCTGTCTTGGGGATATCTTATTCACGAATGCGAATCTGATGATAGCCCATATGGAGGTTAAGCTTGGAGAATACTTGAGCACCTTTGAGTTGTTCGAAAAGCTCATTGATGTTGGGAAGTGGGTACTTGTTCTTTATGGTCTTCTTGTTCAATGGACGGTAGTCGACACAAAGTCAGTCCGTTCCATCCTTTTTTCTTGACAAAAAGAACACCACAACCCCATGGAGAAGAACTTGGTCGAATGAGACCCATACGCTCTTGAATATCGAGTTGCTTCTTCAGCTCCTTCAACTCGTCAGGTCCGAGCTTGTAAGGACGTTTGCAAACGGGTTCCATGCCAGGCTCAAGATCGATGACGAATTCAACTGGCCGGTGCGGAGGCATTCCTGGAAGCTCTTCTGGAAAGACGTCTTGATACTCACAAACGACTGGAATCTGAGAGATGGCATCCAGCTCGCCCTTCTCATTGAGAGAAAATAGTCGGATGGTATCATCACGAGCGGCAAAGACGATTTAATCCTCAGACGAATGTGTTAACTGAATCTGCCTGGCAGCACAATCAAGCTGAGCCTTGTGCTTAGAAAGCCAGTCCATTCCGAGAATAAGATCAATATCCGAGTTACCAAGGACCATTGGAGAAGACAGAAACTTATAGTCGCCCAACGTGATAGTAACATCCGGGGCCATGGAGTTAGCGTTCATGCGTTTACTCGGTGAGACAACTGCTAGCGGACTAGGCAAAACTTGGAAAGCCAACTCATGCTTAGATGCAAATGATCTCGAGATGAAACAATGCGATGCACCAGTGTTAAAAAGGACTTTTGTAGGAACATTGTTAACAGGAAGGTTACCCATGATCACATCTGACGAGTCCTCTACCTGATCTGCGTTCAACAAGTTGACCTTGGCATGCTTGGGATTATGCTTGACCACTGCAGTGCTAGCAGATCTCACAGGAGGAGGAGGAGGAAGACGCCTCTGATTGAAGCATTTGTTGGCATAGTGACCCTTTTGCTGACACTTGTTGCACGTGACCTCTGAAAGCGGACGGTGATACGGAGCACTTGATCTTGGAGCATGAGACGAAGTCTTGTTCTGAAAGCTTGGGTTGGGTGGGTAGGAAGATCCATTGCCACCTTTGCTCTTCTGCTGATAAGGCTGACGGAACGGAGGAGGAGGAGACAACCAATACTTTTGCTGCTTAGATGCCACTTGAGTTGAGGAAGAAGGAGTTGCATCCCTGACTCGTTTCTTGGAAGCATCGCACTTGAGTTGAGCAGCCTCTTGTTTCAGTGCCATATTGTAGAACTCATCGTACTTCTTTGGCTCGAAAAGCACGAGAGCTAGTTGGAGATCTTCTCTGAGTCCACCCCTGAACTAATAAATCATGCTCTTCTCGTCAGGGATGTCTTGCTTGGCAAAACGAGCGAGCTTCTGGAACATGATGTTATACTGGTAAACAGACAAGCTGCCTTGCTTCAGATTGCGGAACTCGTCACGCTTGCTCTCAACAACACTCTGAGGAATGTGGTGAGCTTTGAAGTCTTGACGGAATTCATCCCAGGTAATCACACGACCTCCTCTGGAATCTTTGTATTGCTGAAACCACTCTGCAGCTTGGTCTTTGAGTTGGAACGAGGCAAACTTGACAAAGTCCTCAAGCCTGATGTTGCTGCACTCGAAATGCTTGCAGATATCCACGAGCCAATCATCAGTGTCTGTTGCCTCGACACAGTTACTGAAGGTCTTTGGCTGGTTTGCGAGGAACTGGTTGAGTGTAGCGAACTAATCCTGATTGTTGCCATGGCCTTGATTCCCTTGGTTACGCTCTTGCAAGAGTTGCATGAGCATCTGTGTGTTGGCATTGGTAGCGGCCATCACAGCTTGCCATACCTCCGGAGGTGGAGGTGGTGGTGGCGGTTCAAGATTCTGACGCGTTGGAGGAGCCATCCTGAAGAGGGTGACATCCGTTAGCATCTTGACAGACATATATTCAAGCTGAATCAAATGGATCGAAATTGCAACATATAGCCTTAACATCCGAACAAAATGAACGATTGAATTCCATATTAAATCGTCACACTTTCATAAATTGAGAAGCCACTTAGATGGAGGTAGAAGAATAAAACAACAAGGTACGAACAAGAACAAATACTTGGTGAGGATTACCCAATCACAAACCAAATATCCACGGAAGAAATACTAGAGCTACAAGAATTACCACCTATGAAAACTCCCAAACCTTTCCGGTTATGCAATCAGGTGTTGGGGATACAGGGGAAGCATAATATCTCACCCAAAGCTAGCAAATCCTACATCCAGCTGTATCCATCCTTCAACACATAATCAAGAAACCTTCAGAAATCATTTACCTCAACCTTCGAAAAGCATCCATTATACGAGTTATGGTAATACTCCCGAACTCCCACCCCAGTACTGGGTGGCATCGAGGTTATCTCACAACTGCATAAAGGAGATTTTCGATGTCGACGAAACTCAGGTATTCCAGAACTGCAACGATAAAACTGTGACGACAACACCTTGGAGCTCAACTCCCCGGGACACTGCCACAAGTCCTAAATGTCAGGAGGCACCAAGAAAAATGTTCTCATCACAAAACCATCGGAACGATTCCAAGATACCCACGTGATCCTAAAAATTTTTTTAGTGAAATTTGAGAAGAGAAGAGTCAAAACTCTATGTCAGGATGCCTCACCAGAGCGACGAAGGGACTGAGGAGTAAAAAGAATCCTACTCTCCGATATATATAATCCTAAATGACTCAAAACATTTTTCTAGACTCAACAACGCCAACGATTCGATCAAGCAGGGGACTCCAAAGTCGGGGATGCCTCTGATACAAACTTGTAACGCCCACGATGCGGCTATATCTCCCACGTGTCGAAGCACGACTTAGAGGCATAACCACATTGTAAGCAATGTCGCAAGTGGGGTAATCTTCACACAACCCATGTACTGAATAAGAAAAGAGGTACATAGTTGGCTTACAATCGCCATGTCACACAATAGCATAAATATCATTACAATCATCCAGATACAATCAAGGTACGACTATGGAACCAAAATAAAGACAACCCCAAATGCATAATGTCCCCGATCGCCCCAACTGGGCACCACTACTGATCGCCTGGAAAGGAAACGTAGTATCGTCCTGAGTTCTCATCAAACTCCCACTTGAGCTCAGTCGAATCTCCTGTAATGGCATCATCGGTCCCTGCATCTGGTTTTGAAGGAATCTGTGAGTCACGGGGACTCAGCAATCTCACACCTTCGCGATCAAGACTATTTAAGCTTATAGGTAAGGTAAAAGGTATGAGGTGGAGCTGCAGCAAGCACTAGCATATATGGTGGATAACATACGCAAATGAGAGCGAGAAGAGAAGGCAAGGCACGGTCGAGAAACTATGATCAAGAAGTGATCCTAGAACAACCTACGATCAAGCATAACATGAGAACGTGTTCTTTTCCCGGACTCCACCGAAAAGAGACCATCACGGCTACACACGCTATTGATTCATTTTAATTAAGTTAAGTTTCAGGTTTTCTACAACTGGACATTAACAAATTCCCATCTGCCCATAACCGCGGGCACGGCTTTCGAAAGTTCAAATCCCTGCAGGGGTGTCCCAACTTATCCCATCACAAGCTCTCATGGTCAACGAAGGATATTCCTTCTCCCAAGACAACCCGACCAGACTCGGAATCCCGGCTACAAGACATCTCGACAATGGTAAAACTAAACCAGCAAAGCCACCCGAATGTGCCGACAAATCCCGATAGGAGCTGCACATATCTCGTTCTCAGGGCACACCGGATTGTCCAAGGTTCCGGTAGGCCAGCCCAGAGTTGCCCCTGGTGGCCACCGGCAGCTGACAGGTTGGACCAACACTCAAAGGAGCACTGGCCCGGGGGGTCTAAAATAAAGATGACCCTTGAGTCCGCGGAACCCAAGGGAAAAAGAGGCTAGGTGGAAAATGGTAAAACCAATGCCGGGCCTTGCTGGAGGAGTTTTATTCAAGGCGAACTGTCAAGGGGTTTCCATTATAACCCAACCGCGTAAGGAACGCAAAATCAAGGAACATAACACCGGTATGACGGAAACTAGGGCGGCAAGAGTGGAACAAAACACCAGGCATAAGGCCAAGCCTTTCACCCTTTACCAAGTGTATAGATGCATTAAAGTAGACAAGATATAATAATGATATCCCAACAGTAAACATGTTCCAACAAGGAACAAACTCCAATCTTCACCTACAACTAGCAACACTATAAGAGGGGCTGAGCAAAGCGGTAACATAGCCAAACAACGGTTTGCTAGGACAAGGTGGGTTAGAGGTTTGACATGGCAATATGGGAGGCATGATAAGAAAGTGGTAGGTATCGTAGCATAGGCATAGCAATAGAGCGAGCATCTAGCAAGTAAAGATAGAAGTGATTTCGAGGGTATGGTCATCTTGCCTGCAAAGTTCTCCGAGTTGACGTTAGCTTGATCCTCATAAGCGTACTCAACGGGTTCCTCGATCACGTACTCGTATCCTGGCTCTACCCAAAGCAAGAACATAAGCAAAGGGAACCACAATCAACCACGGTGCAATGCGCAAGCAACATGATGCAAAACATGGCATGATATGCGGGATGTGATATGCGATGCATATGCATGCTTCGGAAAGGAAAGATTGAACCTAGCCTCAACTTGGAAAACCAAGAGTGCCACTAGAAAGATGAGTTGATTTCATTCGAAATCGATATAAAGATCACCGGAATCGGATGCACGGTTTGCAAAAGGCAAGCAAAACAAATATGCCACCGATCTGCGATTAATAGCACGAGGCCATTTAAATACATCAAGAACAACAAGCTACTGCACTCTAACATAACAACAAAGCACATGGCAGTGATCCACTCAAGATTCTTGACAAAAGATGAACACTGAGCTACGGCTAAATCACACAATAGCAGGTTCAAACAAGCATGGCAAAAGTGTAAAAGATAACAGGTTACAGACTTAGTGAAAATAACAACATGCCAGGAATTTAACATCAGGTAGCAATGTTTAGAGTAAGATATCAACATGCTACAGGAACATATCATGGCAAAGCAAGGCATGGCATGAAGCTACTCAAAGCATACAACAAAAGTCCCTTACTGACCATAAGCCAAAAGGGATCAGAAAACACAATGGCATCCATGTGAACATTGCAAGTTTCGTTAACAGATTCAGACTTAGCCGAAAACTGGAACATGGCAAAACAGATTCACGTAGGCATGTTTGCGAGCTCGATGCACTCACCACAAGGCATTGCATGATAAACTAAGCATACACCCAGCAAGTAGACATGGCATAGAAGCTAAACATGGCAAGAAAAACATCATAGCATGCACGGATCAACTACAACAACCTCGGCAAAATTGCTTAACATGTAAACAATCTGCCAGGAACATTTTATAGCAAAAGTAGAGCAAGATTGAGTCATGCTAGGGTTCTCCATAATTGCAAACAAAGACATGGATGGATATAGCACAAAAATACCTCAAAATGATCCTTACTGAACATGCTCAAAAGAGGCATGGATCACTCTGTAGCAACATGAATACATGGCATAAAAAATATTATCAGGGAAAAGAGTTAGAAGATTTCTAAGTCCCTGAAATCAGCAACATCACGAGAGCTACTTTGCATGCTTGTGCTAGCCACCACAAAGATCACAAAAATACATGGCATACACCCCTGTAAAGATGGCATGGCATACTTCAAAACACATGTAGAGCTCAAGTTCATAGGAGGCACACATTAATCATGGCAAAAATGACAAATGTCCAAATTCTGATAAGAATCTGAAACTAACATTACATAGCACTCTTGCAACAGCATTTAGGGCATCAAAATGAACTCAAATGAACATGGTGCAATGGAATGAAATGAACTGCTCGTCGAGGCGAACAATTTGATATGCTACACGCTCAAAACGGAGCCACGGGTGCAAAGTTATGATGCGATGAACAATGCTAAAAGTAACGGGGACTTAGGAGAAAAAGTCAACCCTCTCAGATCTAGGGTTCTTCGCGGGCGCGCGAACCGAGGAACTCTGGCGAGGGGATCTGCTCCGGCGAGGTAGGCAGGCGAGGAGGAGGCCAGAGGAGGGCGGATCCGGCCCTCCCGAGGTGCGCCGGCGACGAGGGGGCACCGGACGGCGGGGGCGGCGGATCCGGCCGCGGTGGCGGCGAGGCGACGATGGCGGCCGCGGTGGCCGGCGATGGCGGCGGCAGCGCCGGGCGGTGAGAGGCGCGGCGGCCTCGGGCGGTCTCGGTGGAGACGAGCGGCGACGGGGTACGGGCCCTCGGGGGCCGGCGCTAGGCCTGGCGGGCCGGTGCGCGGGTGGCGGCGCGGTGAAGTGGGCGCGGGGAGGCGGCGAATGAGGGGCTGCCACGTGGCGGCGGCGGCGCAGGTCGGACACGTCCGGCCCGGCGGTTTTCCTCCGGCGGCGCGAGGAAAGGGGGAGGTTAGGGTTTGACCCGTGATTTTCGGGGGAGATGCCTTTTATAGGTAGAGGAAGCTAGGAGGCTCCAAATTGAGCACAGTTTTCGGCCACGCGATCGTGATCGAACGACCGAGACGTTGGAGGGGGTTTAGCTGGGCTTTGGGCCACTTTGGAGGGGTGTTGGGCTGCAACACACACGAGGCCTTTTCGGTTCCTCGGTTAACCGTTGGAGTATCAAACGAAGTCCAAAAGGCACGAAACTTGACAGGCGGTCTACCGGTGGTAAACCAAGACCGCTTGGCAAGTCTCGGTCCAATCCGAGAACGTTTAACACCCCACACGAAAAGAGGTAAAAGGGAACACCGGAGGACATAGGAGCGCCGGAATGCAAAACGGACAACGGGGAAGATGCTCGGATGCATGAGACGAACACGTATGAAAGTGCGATGCACATGATGACATGATATGAGATGCATGACAAAGACAAAAGCAACACGAAGACAAAAACCCAACAACGAGGAAATATCATAACTTAGTGCCGAAAATGGCAAGAGTTGAAATACAAATATGGCAGGTTACATATGGGGCGTTACAACAGGAGACTTGGAGTGCACGTCAGGGGATCAACGAGGAAACCACGAGGCAGGGGGCGCGCCCTCCACCCTCGTAGGCCCCTCGTGGCTCCCCTGATGTATTTCTTCCGCCTATATATATATATATACCCTAAAACTATCGGAGAGCACAATAGATCGGGAGTTCCGCCGCCAGAAGCCTCCGTAGCCACCGAAAACCAATCTAGACCCGTTCCGGCACCCTGCCGGAGGGGGAATCCCTCTCCGGTGGCCATCTTCATCATCCGGCGCTCTTCATGACGAGGAGGGAGTAGTTCTCCCTCGGGGCTAAGGGTATGTACCAGTAGCTATGTGTTTGATCTCTCTCTCTCTCTCGTATTCTTGATTTGGCACGATCTTGATGTATCGTGAGCTTTGCTATTATAGTTGGATCTTATGTTTCTTCTCCCCCTCTACTCTCTTGTAATGGGTTGAGTTTTCCCCTTGAATTAATCTTATCGGATTGAGTCTTTAATGATTTGAGAACACTTGATATATGTCTTGCCGTGTGTATCTGTGGTGACAATGGGATATCACGTGATTCACTTGATGTATGTTTTGGTGATCAACTTGCGGGTTCCGCCCATGAACTTATGCATAGGGGTTGGCACACGTTTTCGTCTTGACTCTCTGGTAGAAACTTTGGGGCACTCTTTGAGGTTCTATGTGTTGGTTGAATAGATGAATCTAGGATTGTGTGATGCATATCGTATAATCATGCCCACAGATACTTGAGGTGGCATTGGAGTATCTAGGTGACATTAGGGTTTTGATTGATTTGTGTCTTAAGGTGTTATTCTAGTACGAACTCTAGGGCTGTTTGTGACACTTATAGGAATAGCCCAACGGATTGATTGGAAGGAATAACTTTGAGGTGGTTTCGTACCCTACCATAATCTCTTCGTTTGTTCTCCGCTATTAGTGACTTTGGAGTGACTCTTTGTTGCATGTTGAGGGATAGTTATGTGATCCAATTATGTTATTATTGTTGAGAGAACTTGCACTAGTGAAAGTATGGACCTTAGGCCTAGTTTCAATGCATTGCAATACCATTTGTGCTCACTTTTATCATTAGTTACCTTGCTGTTTTTATATTTTCAGATTACAAAAACCTTTATCTACCATCCATATACCACATGTATTACCATCTCTTCGCCGAACTAGTGCACCTATACAATTTACCATTGTATTGGGTGTGTTGGGGACACAAAAGACTCTTTGTTATTTGGTTGCAGGGTTGCTTGAGACAGACCATCTTCATCCTACGCCTCCTACGGATTGATAAATCTTAGGTCATCCACTTGAGGGAAATTTGCTACTGTCCTACAAACCTCTGCATTTGGAGGCCCAAGAATGTCTACAAGAAGAAGGTTGTGTAGTAGACATCAGAGCCGGCTTATGCGGCGACTCCCTCATGAGCATAATGAGATCTAGCCACAAACAACATGTAGGGCTATTACCGAATGATGTTTTCCGGGGCCCGAAGTTGTCTAAATCCTTGTCTTGTGCGTTAATCCGCCCTGCGTCACTCATCCCAATCAACCCCTCTCAAGCTATCACAAATATGCGCTGGCCTCACGACTAAGTCCTCACACTAGGACATTTGCCGTGACAATTCCACGATAGTTGGCGCCCACCGTGGGGCTCGCGCACGGTGATGTTGAGTTCTTGAAGGGATCTGTCCCATGGATCGAGAAGTTCATGATTTTTCAGATGAAAAAGAGCCAGTTTTGAAAGAGCTGCATCAAATCCAAAGTCATCAGTCCAGATTTATATTTGCTGCTACGGATCCGCCAAAGTCCGATTATTATTGCGTAGGAGATCAGCGGGTGCTCACAATGGATCAAATCACGGAATGGTTCATCATAAATATTAGGAGTTTTTTTGGTATGCGATGCTTGAGAAGGGTCAAGACCAGGAACAAAGACAATTATGATTGGAAAGTCAGTGACCACGATATGGATTCGCCGATGCTGAGCTATAGCTTATCGGACCGAGTTCATAGTCTGGAAAATTTAAAGATCAAGAAAAATAAGGTTGTGCCTTCTGCACTGTCACTGCTGCAATTTGAGAATGTGTCTGCGATCCATCAATGCAAGGATCAAATCGCCAAAACCATGGTCTCCTGTTGCACCACATTTTCACTAAGCACACCGAATCCCGAAGTGTGTTTGTCGCTACTGCTGGTGCTACTTTCGAGTCATATCCATCAACCATACGGACTACTACTTCCTTCGTTTTTATTTACTCCGCATATTAGCTTTGATCAAAGTCAAACTTTATAAACTTTGACAAAGTTTGTAGACAAAAATATTAATATATACAATAAGAAATCAACACCATTAGCTTCATTATCAAATGTACTTCCACATAGTATAAATTTATTATGGTAAATATTTATATTTTTTTTATAAACTTGGTCAAACTTTAGGAAGTTTGACTTCAGTCAACTCTAATATGCGAAGTACTCCCTCCATTTTTGTATACAAGGCCACTGTCAAAATTACAATTTGCAGCTATACAAGGCCACTAACATCAATCGAGATAAAATTTATGAGGTTTGTCTCGTACTAGCAACCGAGGACATTAATACCGCATGCATGCATGGAAGGGTGAGAAGGTTGATTTTAGTGCACCACATTAATCAACCAATAAGGAGTGAGAGAGTTGTCTTGTTATGCGTTGAAGAGGAAAATACACATTAATTAACACGCTAAGCGAGGAGAAAAAACTAGTTTACAACATTGGCTTAAATGGCCATTAGTTTCTACCTTGGTACCTGTAACATGGATTTGTGGCTTTGTATATAAAAATAGAGGGAGTAAATAAAAAGGAGGGAGTACTACCACAAAGGACCGACAGGGTCTGTACTACTCACATGGGTTGAATGCTAGTTTCAGCTTTTTGGAATTATTGTCTCCTATAACAGGCACAAAACTAATTACGCTTCACGGGAGATAAAATCCAGTCACTCTGGCCAAATCTTGGTTCGAGACCCACGGGACTCACAGCCGTACCTCGATCCGCCGGCGCCCCTTGCGCACGTCCTGAGCCGCCATAGCTCCCCTTGCCGCAGCATCTGCCTGAGCCGCCGTCGTCTGAAGACCGCTGCTGGTTCTCGTCTCTCTGCTTCAGCCTAAGAACGCGGAGACCATAACCCACCGGCGCCCCTGATGAGCCGCCACTACTCTGCCTCTATCATAATCCGGAGTCTCAGAGATGTACTACTGCTGAATCGTCGTCTCGGGTTCCACCGGTGTGTCACAGCCGCACCTCTAAACCGCCTTGCCGTGCGCCGACTCCGCCTTGGTCAAGCCGCCTTGCCGTGCTCCGACTCCGCTTTGGTCAAGCCCCCGGCCGTCTCAGTCCTGTGGTGAGCCGCCGAGCTGGCCTCGCATCTCCTACTTCAAGTCGCCCCAGATCCGAGTCACCTCGCCGCCTTGTCGCTCCGCCTCAAGTCGTCGTCGTCTTCATCGTCGAGCCGCCCCGGCCTTCGTCGCCTTCACGTCGGGCCGACCCTGCCGTCTCCGCCGCGGCAGTTAACGACGGCGCCACGGGCCGGCCATACCTCTGTTCCTCGAGCCGCCGCTCGCCTTCTCCGCTGTCGCAGCGGCCACGGCGTATGATTTGAGCCTGTTTTTACAGAAGTCTGCCTCAAGCTGGGCCCTCACTCGAGACACCGGTCGATTCCCACGCGCTCGACGTCTCCGGATCACCAGACGACTCGCGCGTCCTCTATTGCGGCGCCTTGGAGCTGTAGAACGAGTGGCTATAGAGTATGGAAACACAGCAGTTCACTGGATTAAGAGTAAACAAAAGTTGGGAGTATTTCAACTAGGTACAGGCGGTCGGCGAACAAATTGACAGTCCAAATACCAAGACCACTGCCTGGGGGCGTCACGACTCACATTTCAAAACTCCATATCATGACGCATGAACCAGGGCACAAGTCCCATCGATCATAACTCCTGCAACCATTCCATCATCAGTCTGCGATCGTCAGATAAAAATATCAGGGGCTATTTTCCTAAACTTTTACTTGGTATAATTAAGTATCATCCAAAGCTTTTTTTATAGTATGCTATTGTGTACACAGGTCAATTAATTCATGGCCAAAGTGTGGCCCGGTCCTTGCGCATTGTCATTGGAGTTCGTGTCTACATCAACGCTCTGTCAATTTGCTCAGCGGACGTGTGCAAACCACTGCCCCTGCGGTCTGGTCTACATCAACACGACGCGACTGACTCGCTTGACCGCGTGGTTTACCACGCCTGCAATCAACGTCCCCCATTCGCACGGTTTACCGCGCTGACTCTCCCGCACCGGCTTACAACGCCGTGGCCGGCTCATCTGTCTGCTCCAACGGCCGACTCGGCCGTGATTGATTTCAGCTTCACCATGGTGATCATCAACTCTGTGGTGATAATTACTGACCTGACGCATCAGGTGAAATCCATCCAGTATATTTTTATATTATATATTGTTTTCTTTAAAAGAGCAATTATGCTGGCTTGCAAGTTCTCCAATGCAAGACAAGTTATATCACTGAGCTGTTGAAGGACTCATACCGGTTTGTATCACGGTCAAATATGAAGAATCTCAAGATAACTCCTCGAGTCGTCTTAAGACTCGGGGGCTACAATGGCATGACTCGGCAAAATTGGCCAGTATCAATAATCAAGAACTCCAGATCATTGGAGGGAAAAATAACCCGACCCCGGAAGTTACTGCCTTATTTGCGAATATTCAAAGGCCGTCAAAAAATTTCCGGCTTAAAAAGAAGGATTCCGGTTCAAAGGAAATCTGTCTCCCACAAAGCGTTGAAGCTCTCAATATTCGGTTTAAAATCTGGCTCAAGGTAAACCTGTCTCCCACAAAGCTTTGAGGCTCTCAATATCCGGTTCAAGAAAAATTTATCTCTCGCAAAGCTCGAGTTCTCAGGAAAAAATAAAAGGACCAAAGAGAGTCTGTTGCAAGGCACAACTCAAACATAGGTACCCTGCTTCAAAAGACCATTGGGGGCTGATTGTATTTGAATCTAGATTAACCCCTTTTGGGTCCGACTTTGATCGTATTCGAATCAGAGTCGTTAAAAAACTCTCAAGATCATTTGGGGGCTTCTTGTTCAAACATAGGTCGTATTCGAACCAAAGAGAACATTTGCCTGAAAGTCAAAGAAAGCAGGAGCAGTCTGTCAAAGATTAGTCGATACTGGAGGAACTGATCGTTCCTCTCAACAAACTGATGACGAACCATGGCCTCATAATCCAAATAAACAGGAGGCAAATCAATATCATACCCACGTATGGGTGCACCAAGAAAATTAGCTAAACGGGTTGCATAAATTCCACCGAAGAAATCTCCACTTAATCTATTATTATGCAACCTACATGCAACAATGGCTCCCAAATTATAATGTCTATCTTCTAATACAGCACTCCTGAGAACACTGAGGTCAGGGACACACATGTGACATGCTTCATCCTTACCATTTATGCACCTACCTATGAAGAGAGCAAAATAATGTATAGCAGGAAAATGAATGCTCCCTATGGTAGCTTGCGTTATGTCTCTAGATTCCCCCACAGTTATACTAACAAAAAACTCTGTAAATTCAGATTTGCGAGGTTCATTAGGACTACCCCATTGCGGAAGTTTGCAAGCAGTGTTAAAATCCTCTAAGTCCATAGTATAAGAATTTTCATAAAGATCAAACAGGACAGTTTGAGAATTACGTGATGATGAAAATTCAAACCTCCTCACAAAGGAATCAGTGAGATGGTGGTACTGGCGGCATTTGTTTGCCTTGAAGCTCCCAAGATCAGCATTACCCACATATGCGTTAAATTCTTCCTTGATTCCTGCTCGATCCATAAAGTCCTCTGAAGGCCATTCACAAGCCCGCACTTGAGCTTCCTTCGGTGGTTCTTCGTCGGCATCGCGCATTGCGAGCCTGGGTCCTTGCTTCCTTGAAGGACCACCTTGGTACATTTTCCTAAACAGATTTCTTCCTCTGAAAAATTTCTGAAATTTTAGTAACTTCAAAATAAAAGTGAACCAAACTCAATAATATTGATAGCAACTACTCCTACAAGTGTCTAGAGGCAATATCATGCATCAAAACTACTTTTGACCATATAAATTTGACATGCAAGCTCAAGAACAGGGTCATCTAAGCAGCAAAAATATGCAATGAATAAAGCACTAGAACAAAAACTAATTGGACTATTGGAGGAGTCACATACCAAGGAACAATCCTCCAAAGCAGTTTTGTGAGAGGTGCTTCGAGTAAGGAGATCGAAAATGGCAGCAAAATGAGCTTGGACTCAGGTTTGAGCTGGTTAGTGGTGTTTGTGGGAGGAAGAAGGAGTGTGTGGTAGCTGGAATAAGTAGAGGGGAGGCACCGTGGGCCCATGAGGCAGGGGGCGCGCCCAGGAGGGTATGGCGCGCCCTCCACCCTCGTGGCTAGCTGCTTGCTCCCCCTGTTGTGTTTTTAGTGCCAGATATTCTCAAATATTCTAGAAAAATCATATTTAAATTTTAGGGCATTTGGAGAACTTTTATTTTCGGGGTATTTTTTATTGCATTGATAAGTCAGAAAATAGACAGAATATACTATTTTTTTTCTTTATTTAATATAAATAACAGAAAGTAAAAAGAGGGTACAGAGAGTTGTGTTTTCTAAATTCATCCATCTCATGCTCATCAAAATGAATCCACTAACAAGGTTGATCAGGTCTTGTTAACAAACCCCATTCCGAATAACATGGAACCGGAGAATTTTTGAATAACACTAGGTTACCTCAACGAGAATATGCACATCCCCAACAATAAGAATGTCATATTTCTTCTTGAAAGTAGGAAGAGGAAATTCAAAACCTCCAAAAATAATCGATGGAATTTTTCCAATAGAGTTTATACTATGAACTTGAGGTTGTTTCCTCGGAAAGTGTACCGTATGCTCATTGCCATTAACATGAAAAGTGACATTGCGTTTGGTGCAATCAGTAACAGCCCCTGCAGTATTCAAAAAGGGTCTTCCAAGAATAATAGACATATTATCGTCCTCGGGAATATCAAGAATGACAAAGTCCGTTAAAATAGTAATGTTTGCAACCACAACAGGCACATCCTCACAAATACCGACAGGTATAGCAGTTGATTTATCAGCCATTTGCAAAGATATTTCAATAGGTGTCAACTTATTCAAATCAAGTCTACGATATAAAGAGAGAGTCATAACACTAACACCGGCTCCAAGATCACCTAAAGCAGTTTTAACATAGTTTCTTTTAATGGAGCATGGTATAGTTGGTACTCCTGGATCTCCTAGTTTCTTAGGTATTCCACCTTTAAAAGTATAATTAGCAAGCATAGTGGAAATTTCAGCTTCCAGTATCTTTCTTTTATTTGTAACAATTTCTTTCATGTACTTAGCATAAGGGTTCATTTTGAGCATATCAGTCAAACGCATATGCAAAAAGATAGGTCTAATCATTTCAGCAAAGCGCTCAAAATCCTCATCATCCTTTTTCTTGGATGGTTTAGGAGGAAAAGGCATGGGTTTCTGAACCCATGGTTCTCTTTCCTTACCGTGCTTCCTAGCAACAAAGTCTTTCTTATCATAACGTTGATTCTTTGTTTGTGGGTTATCAAGATCAACAACAGGTTCAATCTCTACATCATTATCATTGCTAGGTTGAGCATCAACATGAACATCATCATTAACGTTATCACTAGGTTCATGTTCATTACCAGATTGTGTTTCAGCATCAGAAATAGAGATATCATTAGGATTCTCAGGTGTGTCAATAACAGATTCACTAGAAGCATGCAAAGTCCTATCATTTTTCTTTTTCTTCCTTTTAGAAGGACTAGGTGCATCAATAATATTTCTCTGAGAATCTTGCTCAATTCTCTTAGGATGGCCCTCAAGATACAAAGGTTCCTGAGCCATTTTACCACCTCTAGTCATAACTCTAATAGAATTTTTTCTTACTATTTAATTCACTGAGCAAATCATTCTGAGCTTTAAGTACTTGTTCTACTTGAGTGGTAACCATAGAAGCATGTTTACTACTAAGTTTAAGTTCACCTTTAACATTAGCCATATAATCACCCAAGTGTTCAAGCATATCAGCATTGCGTTTTAATTCTCTACCAAAATAAGCATTGAAGTTTTCTTGTTTAACCATAAAGTCATCAAACTCATCCAAGCATGGGCTAGCAAACTTAGTAAATGGGATTTCAGCTTTATCATATCTATAGAGAGAATTTACCTTTACTACCTGTGTCAGGTTATCGGGACCATGTATTTCTTCAACAGGTGGTAAATAAAGACCATGTATTTCTTCAATAGGAGGTAAATTCTTAACATCTTCAGCTTTAATACATTTTTATTTCATAGATTTATTTGCCTCTTGCATATCTTCAGGACTGAGAAATAGAATACCCCTCTTCTTCGGAGTTGGCTTAGGAGTTGGTTCAAGAATTGGATCAGGAATTGGATCAGGAAGTGTCCAATTATTTTCATTAGTCAACATATTATTCAATAACAATTCAGCTTGATCAACAATTCTTTCCCTGGAAACACAACTAGCACAACTATCCAGGTGGTCTCTGGAAGTATCGGTTAGTCCATTATAAAAGATATCAAGTATTTCATTTTTCTTGAGAGGATGATCGGGCAAAGCATTAAGTAATCGGAGAAGCCTCCCCCAAGCTTGTGGGAGACTCTCTTCTTTAATTTGCACAAAATTATATATTTCCCTTAAAGAAGCTTGTTTCTTATGAGCGGGGAAATATTTAGCAGAGAATTAATAAATCATATCCTGAGGACTACGCACACAATCAGGATCAAGAGAATAAAATCATATCTTAGCATCACCCTTTAATGAGAACAGAAATATCTTAAGGATATAATAGTAGCGAGTTTTGTCATCATTAGTGAACAGGGTGGCTATATCATTTAGTTTAGTAAGATGTGCCACAAAAGTTTCAGATTCATAACCATAGAAAGGATCAGATTCAACTAAAGTAATTATCTCAGGATCAACAGAGAAATCATAATCCTTATCAGTAACAAAGATAGGTGAAGTAGCATAAGAAGGATCATATTTCATTCTAGCATTCAGAGTTTTTTGTTTCAGCTTAGCTAATAATTTCTTAAGATCACTCCTATCATTGCAAGCAAGAAAATCTCTAACAGTTTCTTCATCCATAACATAGCCCTCAGGCACAACAGGTAATTCATATCTAGGGGGAGAATCTTCATCATCACTTTCATCAATATTATCAGTGTCAATAATTTCATTCTCTCTAGCCCTAGCAAGTTGTTCATCAAGAAATTCACCAAGTGGCACAGTAGTATCAAGCATAGAAGTAGTTTCATCATAAGTATCATGCATAGCAGAAGTGGCATCATCAATAACATGCGACATATCAGAATTAATAGCAGAGGCAGGTTTAGGTGTCGCAAGCTTACTCAAAACAAAAGGTGAATCGAGTGCAGAGCTAGATGGCAGTTCCTTACCCCCCCCCCCCTCGTAGTTGAGGGATAAATCTTGGTTCTTGGATCTTTCAAGTTCTTCATAATGATAAGCAGATATAAATCCCAAGTGACTCAAAGAATAGAGCTATGCTCCCGGCAACGGCGCCAGAAAATAGTCTTGATAACCCACAAGTATAGGGGATCGCAACAGTTTTCGAGGGTAGAATATTCAACCCAAATATATTGATTCGACACAAGGGGAGCCAAAGAATATTTTCAAGTATTAGCAGCTGAGTTTTCAATTCAACCACACCTGGAAACTTAATATTTGTAGCAAAGTGTTTAGTAGCAAAGTAATATGATAGTAGTGGTAACGGTAGCAAAAGTAATGTTTTTTGTATTTTGTAGTGATGATAACAATAGCAACAGAAAAAGCAAATAAGTGGAGAACAATATATGGAAAGCTCGTAGGAAATGGATCGGTGATGGGGAATTATGCCGGATGCGGTTCATCATGTAACAGTCATAACCTAGGGTGACACAGAACTAGCACCAGTTCATCAATGTAATGTAGGCATGTATTCCGAATATAGTCATACGTGCTTATGGAAAAGAACTTGCATGACATCTTTTGTCCTAGCCTCCCGTGGCAGCGGGGTCCTACTAGAAACTAAGGGATATCAAGGCCTCCTTTTAATAGAGTACCGGAACAAAGCATTAACACATAGTGAATACATGAACTCCTCAAACTACGGTCATCACCGGTAAGTATCCCGATTATTGTCACTTCGGGGTTAACGGATCATAACACATAATAGGTGACTATAGACTTGCAAGATAGGATCAAGAACTCTCATATATTGATGAAAACATAATAGGTTCAGATCTGAAATCATGGCACTCGGGCCCTAGTGACAAGCATTAAGCATAGCAAAGCCATAGCAACATCAATCTCAGGACATAGTGGATACTAGGGATCAAACCGTAACAAAACTAACTCGATTACATGATAAATCTCACCCAACCCATCACCGTCCAGCAAGCTGTAACGCCCTCGATGCGGCTATATCTCCCACGTGTCGAAGCACGACTTAGAGGCATAACCGCATTGAAAGCAATGTCGCAAGTGAGGTAATCTTCACACAACCCATGTAATACATAAGGGAAAGAGATACATAGTTGGCTTACAATTGCCACTTCACACAATTACATGAATAAAGCATTACAACATCCAAATACAATCAAGGTCTGACTACGGAACCAAAATAAAAGAAGAACCCCAAATGCGACAAGGTCCCCGATCGACCCCAACTGGGCTCCACTACTGATCAACTAGAACGAAACAACACAAAGGACAAGATCTTCATCGAGCTCCTCCTAAGCTTGGTTGCGTCATCTGCATGGACTCATCGGCACCTACAAGCTGGTTTTGGAAGTATCTGTGAGTCACGGGGACTCAGCAATCTCACACCCTCGTGATCAAGACTATTTAAGCTTATAGGTAAGGTAAAAGTATGAGGTGGAGCTGCAGCAAGCGACTAGCATATATGGTGGCTAACATACGCAAATGAGAGCGAGAAGAGAAGGCAAAGCACGATCGAGAAACTATGATCAAGAAGTGGTCCTAGAGCAACCTACGTCAAACATAACTCCAACACCGTGTTCACTTCCCGGACTCTGCCAGAAAGAGACCATCACGGTTACACACGCGGTTGATGCATTTTAATTAAGGTCAACTTCAGGTTTTCTACAACTGGACGTTAACAAATTCCCATCTGCCCATAACCGCGGGCACGGCTTTCGAAAGTTCAAATCCCTGCAGGGTGTCCCAACTTAGCCCATCACCAAGCTCTCACGGTCAACGAAGGATAAACCTTCTCCCGAGACATTCCGATCAGACTCGGCATCCCGGTTCTACAAGACAACTTCGATAAAGATAAAACAAGTCCAGCAACACCGCCCGAATGTGCCGACAAATCCTGATAGGAGCTGCACATATCTCGTTCTCAGGGCACACTCAGATGAGCTCTCCATACAACTAAAACCAAACCTCGAGTTTCCCCGAGGGGGCGCTGCACAGGACTCTAGTTTGGACCAACACTCAGAGGAGCACTGGCCTGGGGGGGGGGGGGGGGTAAAATAATGATGACCCTCAGGAGCGCGACTCCCAAGGGAAAAGAAAAGGCTAGGTGGCGAATGGTAAAACCAATGTTGGGCATTGCTGGAAGAGTTTTATTCAAGGCGAACTGTCAAGGGGTTCCCATTATTACCCAACCGCGTAAGGAACGCAAAATCCGGGAACATAACACCGATATGACGGAAACTAGGGCGGAAAGAGTGGAACAAAACACCAGGCATAAGGCCGAGCCTTCCACCCTTTACCAAGTATATAGATGCATTAATTAGATAAGAGATATTGTGATATCCCAACAAGTAAATATGTTCCAACAAGGAACAACATCTCCATGTTCCAACAAGGAACAAACTTCAATCTTCACCTACAACTAACAACGCTATAAGAGGGGCTGAGCAAAGCGGTAACATAGCCAAATAACGGTTTGCTAGGACAAGGTGGGTTAGAGGCTTGGCTTAACAATATGGGAGGCATGATAAGCAAGTGGTAGGTATCGCAGCATAGGCATAGCAAAAGAGCGAGCAACTAGCAAGCAAAGATAGAAGTGATTTCGAGGGTATGGTCATCTTGCCTGAAATCCCGCAAGGAAGAAGAACGAGTCCATTAAGAAGACAAATGGACGTAGTCGAATGAATCCTCACAACACGATGTTATCGGAACCAACTCGAAGAAGCAACACCGAAAAGAAGCAAACAACATAGTAAAACAAACATCACATCAACATGGCATGATGCACAAATGAGTATGATGCATGTCCGGTTTAAGGAAGCATGGCATGGCAAAGTGCACAAACAATACTACAAATTAAGTGGAGCTCATTATGCAACTCCGTTGCATATTGACGAAACACCACGTGACTTATTTGGTTCGAACTTGTTTATGTACACAACAATATTAAATGTTGTTAAACATGGCAAGAGGGTGAAACATAATAAAACTACCTATCTAGGCAAGCTTAAATGAGGCCGGAAGCAACGAACAACAATTCCGGTAAATCCTCATATGCATATATTAGGTTTGGTACTGTTCTGCCCTAAACACAATTTTAGAGTTGTTAAACATGCAAAGAGATGCCACCATGATAAACTAGGCATTTTTCTACCCCATTTACATATAAAGATTATTAGAAACCGAGCTACGGTTATTTAGTTATGAAATAAAACATTTTAACAAGTCATTAGGCAAAAATATAAGCAAACAGCATTTTAAACATTTTAGACATAGATGAAAGTTGGATATAATTAACCTACACATAATTCTAAGCATTTTTCATATATAATACATTTTTATCCGGTGCATAAATGATGAGTTATTATATGCATGAAACAAGAGGGGTTTTCTGCAATTCTGTCTTTACTAGATAAAAGAGAAAATCACAGCAGCAGGAAAAAAACAATACTGGGCCGAAAGGGAGCTGCTCACAATGGGCTCTCGGGCCACGCGCGGCTGGAGGGGAGGCTGGGCCTGGGCGCTAGATGGATCGTGCGGGGGCGAGCGGAAGCAGAGGAGTGGTCAACGCGGCTGCGACGACTGCAGCCTCCTCCTCTCGACAAGAGGCGGGAGCAGAACTTGGCGGCTCCAAGCGACGGGGATCCGGTCGAGGACGGCGCTCTCCGGTGAGGCGGCGCGGCGATCTGGAGGCGGGGACGGGGTCCTGCCGGCGGGAACCGGCCGGCAATGGGCCAGGGCGGCGTAGGAAGGCGATGGCTCGGCGGTTCAGCGTGGTCGACGCTAGCTGCACGGGAGTGGGATGCATCCGCGTTCTTGTGCAAGTGCATGAAGCAGGAGGAGGGAGGCGTCCATGGCAGGGAACGGCAACGACAGCAAGAACGAGCAGACGGGGTGGCATGGAACTTGGCAGGGCGGCGGAGCCGAGGGCCTTGGGAGACGCGGCGGACTTGAAGGAGCAGGCGGGGCTCGGGGCAGCGCTTGGGCTGCGGCACGAAGACGACGATGGCGATGCGTAAGGGGCTGCGGGCGCGCCTCGTGGTCCTGCTGGAAGCAGACGAAGCAGAGGAACGGCGGCGCGGCGAGGGACATGCCGCGGCGGGCGCGACGGAGGCCAGGACGGAGGTCCGGCAGGGTGCGAGGGCATGGAGGAAACCGGCGGGGATGGACGCCAGTGACGCGGACGAGGTGAAGGCCTTCGACGGGGAAGCTCCAGGCGGTGGCCTCCCTGGCGTCGGGTCCCTGCTAGAGAATGGAGAGGCGAGAGAGATTAGAGAGGTTAAGAGGGAGAGAAGCAGGGGGAGTAAATGAAGAGAAGGCAGGGCGTGGCGATCTGGTGGTTGCCGGCTGCTGCTACTCCGGCGAGGAGGCTCAGGGCACGAGAGGCGAGCGAGGCAAGGGGAGCTCGGGTGGATCGAGCGGAAGCTGTGGAGGGCGATGATTGGATTGGATCGGGGGAAAGAGGGGATCCCGAGGAAGAAAGGTAGGTGGGCGGCGGCGGCTGGGAGGATGGAACATCTCCCTAATTTTTAGGGTTGGTCTCTTATATAGAGAAAGAAATTTAGGAAAGGGCTAGAATGACCCTCTGATTTAGATCGGACGCTCGAGATAATTAGGGTGGGCGAGTCCAACAAATAAACGAAGACGAAATTAGGGATGTTGGGTGACGACCCGGACTCAACGGTCACGAGTGTCCGGTCGGGTTCAGGGAAGTTTTTTTTTTGGACGCGTGAGGGGGGTTCTGAGAACTATGTGGAGAGGGGTTCCGACAAAAGGCCACGGAGGCAAGGGGGTTAGGATGGGTTTCGGAGCCTCTGGTCGCGACCGATGGATCCGATCGAGAGGGGGGATAGGTGGGCCTAGGTGGGATGGTTGTGACTATGTAGAAGGCCGAGGGCTGCGGGAGAGAAGAGAGAGAGACCCGACAACAGTTTTCGGAGACCGAAAACGTCCGACGTTAGACCGGCTATAATGCCGCTATAGTTATCCGTTGGGGCGTCTAACGAACTCCGAATGCGATGAAACTTGACAAGCGGTCTATCTACACTATAACAACACCGCATGCCAACTTTCTGTTGGAAATATGCCCTAGAGGCAATAATAAAAGGATTATTATTATATTTCCTTGTTCATGATAATTGTCTTTTATTCATGCTATAATTGTGTTATCCGGAAATCGTAATACATGTGTGAATACTTAGACACCAACATGTCCCTAGTAAGCCTCTAGTTAACTAGCTCGTTGATCAACAGATAGTCATGGTTTCCTGACTATGGACATTGGATGTCATTGATAACGAGATCACATCATTAGGAGAATGATGTGATGGACAAGACCCAATCCTAAACATAGCACAAGATCGTATAGTTCGTTTGCTAGAGTTTTTCCAATGTCAAGTATCTTTTCCTTAGACCATGAGATCGTGTAACTCCCGGATACCGTAGGAGTGCTTTGGGTGTACCAAACGTCACAATGTAACTGGGTGACTATAAAGGTATACTACGGGTATCTCCGAAAGTGTCTGTTGGGTTGACACGGATCAAGACTGGGATTTGTCACTCCGTATGACGGAGAGGTATCTCTGGGCCCACTCGGTAATGCATCATCACAATGAGCTCAAAGTGACCAAGTGTCTGTTCACGGGATCATGCATTATGGTACGAGTAAAGTGACTTGCCGGTAACGAGATTGAACGAGGTATTGGGATACCGACGATCGAATCTCGGGCAAGTAACGTACCGATTGACAAAGGGAATTGTATACGGGGTTGCTTGAATCCTCGACATCGTGGTTCATCCGATGAGATCATCGAGGAGCATGTGGGAGCCAACATGGGTATCCAGATCCCGCTGTTGGTTATTGACAGGAGAGCCATCTCGGTCATGTCTACATGTCTCCCGAACCCGTAGGGTCTACACACTTAAGGTTCGGTGACACTAGGGTTGTAGAGATATGAATATGCAGTAACCCGAAAGTTTTTAGGAGTCCCGGATGAGATCCTGGACGTCACGAGGAGTTCCGGAATGGTCCGGAGGTGAAGAATTATATATAGGAAGTGCAGTTTCGGCCATCGGGAGAGTTTCGACGGTCACCGGTATTGTACCGGGACCACCGGAAGGGTCCCGGGGGTCCACCGGATGGGGCCACCCATCCCGGAGGGCCCCATGGGCTAAGTGGAGAGGGGAACCAGCCCATAGTGGGCTGGTGCGCCCCCCTTGGCCCACCCCATGCGCCTAGGGTTGGGAACCCTAGGGTGGGGGCGCCCTACCTGGCTTGGGGGGCACTCCACCCCTTGGCCGCCGCCCCCCCTTAGGAGATCCCATCTCCTAGGGCCGGCGCACCCCTAGGGGGCCTATATAAAGGGGGGAGGGAGGGGCAGCCGCACCTTTGAGTCTTGGCGCCTCCCTCTCCCCTGCTACACCTCTCCCTCTCGCAGTAGAACGGCGAAGCCCTGCTGCGGTGACCCCTGCATCCACCACCACGCCGTCGTGCTGCTGGATCTTCATCAACCTCTCCTTCCCCCTTGCTGGATCAAGAAGGAGGAGACGTCACACTGACTGTACGTGTGTTGAACGCGGAGGTGCCGTCCGTTCGGCGCTAGGATCTCCGGTGATTTGGATCACGTCGAGTACGACTTCCTCATCCCCGTTCTTTGAACGCTTCCGCGCGTGATCTACAAAGGTATGTAGATGCAATCCGATCACTCGTTGCTAGATGAACTCATAGATGGATCTTGGTGAAACCGTAGGAAAATTTTTGTTTTCTGCAACGTTCCCCAACAGTGGCATCATGAGCTAGGTCTATGCGTAGTTCTCTTTGCACGAGTAGAACACAATTTGTTGTGGGCGTAGATGTTGTCAACTTTCTTGCCGCTACTAGTCTTATTTTGCTTCAGCAGTATCGTGGGATGAAGCGGCCCGGACCAACCTTATACGTACGCTTACGTGAGACCGGTTCCACCGACTAACATGCACTAGCTGCATAAGGTGGCTGGCGGGTGTCTGTCTCTCCCACTTTAGTTGGAGCGGATTCGATGAAAAGGGTCCTTATGAAGGGTAAATAGAAGTTGAAAAATCACGTTGTGGCTTTCACGTAGGTAAGAAAATGTTCTTGCTAGAACCCTATTGCAGCCACGTAAAACTTGCAACAACAATTAGAGGACGTCTAACTTGTTTTTGCAGCAAGTGTTTTGTGATGTGATATGGCCAAAGTTGTGATGAATGATGAATGATATATATGTGATGTATGAGATGTTCATGCTATTGTAATAAGAATCACGACTTGCATGTCGATGAGTATGACAACTGGCAGGAGCCATAGGAGTTGTCTTTATTTTTTGTATGACCTGCGTGTCATTGAGAAACGCCATGTAAATTACTTTACTTTATTGCTAAACGTGTTGGCGAGCAACTTCATGGAGACACGATGATGGAGATCATGATGATGGAAATAATGGTGTCATGCCGGTGACAAGACGATCATGGAGCCCCAAGATGGAGATCAAAGGAGCTATGTGATATTGGCCATATCATGTCACTATTATTATTTGATTGCATGTGATGTTTATCATGTTTTTGCATCTTGTTTACTTAGAACAACGGTAGTAAATAAGAAGATCCCTCATAATAATTCAAGAAAGTGTTCCCCCTAATTGTGCACCGTTGCGACAGTTCATTGTTTCGAAGCACCACATGATGATCGGGTGTGATAGATTCCAACGTTCACATACAACGGGTGTAAGACAGATTTACACATGCAAACACTTAGGTTGACTTGACGAGCCTAGCATGTACAGACATGGCCTCGGAACACAGAAGATCGAAAGGTCGAGCATGAGTCGTATAGAAGATACGATCAACATGAAGATGTTCACCGATGTTGACTAGTCCGTCTCACGTGATGATTGGACACGACCTAGTTAACTCGGATCATGTTATACTTAGATGACTGGAGGGATGTCTATCTGAGTGGGAGTTCATTGAATAATTTGATTTAGATGAACTTAATTATCATGAACTTAGTCTAAAATCTTTACAACATGTATTGTAGATCAAATGGCCACCGTTGTCCTCAACTTCAACGCGTTCCTAGAGAAAACCAAGCTGAAAGACGATGGCAGCAACTATACGGACTGGGTCCAGAACCTGAGGATCATCCTCATAGCTGCCAAGAAAGATTATGTCCTACAAGCACCACTAGGTGATGCACCTGTTCTCCCTGCAGAACAAGACGTTATGAACGCTTGGCAGACACGTATCGATGATTACTCCCTCGTTCAGTGCGGCATGCTTTACAGCTTAGAACCGGGGCTCCAAAAGCGTTTTGAGAGATGGAGCATATGAGATGTTCGAAGAGCTGAAAATGGTTTTTCAAGCTCATGCCCGGGTCGAGAGATATGAAGACTCCGACAAGTTCTTCAGCTGTAAGATGGAGGAAAACAGTTCTATCAGTGAGCACATACTCACTATGTCTGGGTTACATAACCGCTTGACTCAGCTGGGAGTTAATCTCCCGGATGACGCGGTCATTGACAGAATCCTTCAGTCGCTTCCACCGAGCTACAAGAGCTTTGTGATGAACTTCAATATGAAGGGGATGGAAAAGACCATTCCTGAAGTATTTGCAATGCTGAAATCAGCAGAGGTAGAAGTCAAAAAGGAACATCAAGTGTTGATGGTGAATAAAACCACTAAGTTCAAGAAAGGCAAGGGTAAGAAGAACTTCAAGGACGGCAAGGGAGTTGCCGCGCCCGGCAAGCAAGCTGCCGGGAAGAAGCCAAAGAATGGACCCAAGCCCGAGACTGAGTGCTTTTATTGCAAGGAAAGTGGTCACTGGAAGCGGAACTGCCCCAAATACTTAGTGGACAAGAAGGCCGGCAAAACGAAAGGTATATGTGATATACATGTAATTGATGTGTACCTTACCAGTACTCGTAGTAGCTCCTGGGTATTTGATACCGGTGCAGTTGCTCACATTTGTAACTCAAAGCAGGAGCTGCGGAATAAGCGGAGACTGGCGAAGGACGAGGCGACGATGCGCGTCGGGAATGGTTCCAAGGTCGATGTGATCGCCGTCGGCACGCTACCTCTACATTTACCTACGGGATTAGTTTTGAACCTCAATAATTGTTATTTAGTGCCAAGTTTGAGCATGAACATTGTATCAGGATCTTGTTTAATACGAGATGGCTACTCATTTAAATCCGAGAATAATGGTTGTTCTGTTTATATGAGAGATATGTTTTATGGTCATGCTCCGATGGTGAATGGTTTATTCTTAATGAATCTCGAGCGTAATGCTACACATATCCATAGTGTGAGTACCAAAAGATGTAAGGTTGATAATGATAGTCCCACATACTTGTGGCACTGCCGCCTTGGTCACATAGGTGTCAAACGCATGAAGAAGCTCCATGCAGATGGACTTTTAGAGCCTCTTGATTACGAATCATTTGACACGTGCGAACCATGCCTCATGGGTAAAATGACCAAGACTCCGTTCTTAGGAACAATGGAGCGAGCAACCAACTTATTGGAAATCATACATACTGATGTGTGCGGTCCAATGAGTGTTGAGGCTCGCGGTGGCTATCGTTATGTTCTCACCCTCACTGATGACTTGAGTAGATATGGGTATGTCTACTTAATGAAACACAAGTCTGAGACCTTTGAAAGGTTCAAGGAATTTCAGAGTGAGGTTGAGAATCAACGTGACAGGAAAATCAAGTTCTTGCGATCAGATCGTGGAGGAGAATACTCGAGTCACGAATTTGGCACACACTTAAGAAAAAGTGGAATAGTTTCACAACTCACGCCGCCTGGAACACCTCAGCGTAATGGTGTGTCCGAACGTCGTAATCGCACTCTATTATATATGGTGCGATCTATGATGTCTCTTACCGATTTACCACTATCATTTTGGGGCTATGCTTTAGAGACTGCCGCATTCACTTTAAATAGGGCTCCGTCGAAATCCATTGAGACGACACCGTATGAATTATGGTTTGGGAAGAAACCTAAGCTGTCGTTTCTAAAAGTTTGGGGATGCGATGCTTATGTCAAGAAACTTCAACCTGAAAAGCTCGAACCCAAGTCGGAAAAATGCGTCTTCATAGGATACCCTAAAGAAACTATTGGGTATACCTTCTACCTCAGATCCGAAGGCAAGATCTTTGTTGCTAAGAATGGATCCTTTCTAGAGAAGGAGTTTCTCTCGAAAGAAGTAAGTGGGAGGAAAGTAGAACTTGATGAAGTATTACCTCTTGAACCGAAAAATGGCGCAACTCAAGAAAATGTTCCTGAGGTGCCTGCACCGACTAGAGAGGAAGCTAATGATGATGATCATGAAACTTCAGATCAAGTTGCTACTGAACTTCGTAGGTCCACAAGGACACGTTTCGCACCAGAATGGTACGACAACCCTGTCTTGGAAATCATGTTGTTAGACAACGGTGAACCTTCGAACTATGAAGAAGCGATGGCGGGCCCGGATTCCGACAAATGGCTGGAAGCCATGAAATCCGATATAGGATCCATGTATGAAAACGAAGTATGGACTTTGACTGACTTGCCCGTTGAGCGGCGAGCCATAGAAAATAAATGGATCTTTAAGAAGAAGACAGACGCGGATGGTAATGTGACCATCTATAAAGCTCGGCTTGTCGCTAAGGGTTATCGACAAGTTCAAGGGGTTGACTACGATGAGACTTTCTCACCGGTAGCGAAGCTGAAGTCCGTCCGAATCATGTTAGCAATTGCCGCATTCTATGATTATGAGATATGGCAAATGGACGTCAAAACGGCATTCCTTAATGGTTTCCTTAAGGAAGAATTGTATATGATGCAGCCGGAAGGTTTTGTCGATCCTAAGAATGCTGACAAGGTGTGCAAGCTCCAACGCTCGATTTATGGGCTGGTGCAAGCATCTCGGAGTTGGAACATTCGCTTTGATGAGATGATCAAAGCGTTTGGGTTTATGCAGACTTATGGAGAAGCCTGCGTTTACAAGAAAGTGAGTGGGAGCTCTGTAGCATTTCTCATATTATATGTAGATGACATACTTTTGATGGGAAATGATATAGAGCTTTTGGAAGCATTAAGGCCTACTTGAATAAGAGTTTTTCAATGAAGGACCTTGGAGAAGCTGCTTATATATTAGGCATCAAGATCTATAGAGATAGATCAAGACGCCTCATAGGACTTTCACAAAGCACATACCTTGATAAGATATTGAAGAAGTTCAATATGGATCAGTCTAAGAAGGGGTTCTTGCCTGTGTTGCAAGGTGTGAAATTGAGCTCAGCTCAATGTCCGACCACGGCAGAAGATATAGAAGAGATGAGTGTCATCCCCTATGCCTCAGCCATAGGTTCTATTATGTATGCCATGCTGTATACCAGACCTGATGTAAACCTTGTCGTAAGTTTGGTAGGTAGGTACCAAAGTAATCCCGGCAAGGAACACTGGACAACGGTCAAGAATATCCTGAAGTACCTGAAAAGGACTAAGGAAATGTTTCTCGTTTATGGAGGTGATGAAGAGCTCGTCGTAAAGGGTTACGTCGATGCTAGCTTCGACACAGATCTGGATGACTCTAAGTCACAAACCGGATACGTGTATATTTTGAATGGTGGGGCAGTAAGCTGGTGCAGTTGCAAGCAGAGCATCGTGGCGGGATCTACATGTGAAGCGGAGTACATGGCAGCCTCGGAGGCAGCGCATGAAGCAATTTGGGTGAAGGAGTTCATCACCGACCTAGGAGTCATACCCAATGCGTCGGGGCCGATCAAACTCTTCTGTGACAACACTGGAGCTAGTGCACTTGCCAAGGAGCCCAGGTTTCACAAGAAGACCAGGCACATCAAGCGTCGCTTCAACTCCATTCGTGAAAATGTTCAAGATGGAGACATAGATATTTGTAAAGTACATACGGACCTGAATGTAGCAGATCCGTTGACTAAACCTCTCCCTAGAGCAAAACACGATCAACACCAGAATACCATGGGTGTTCGATTCATCACAGTGTAACTAGATTATTGACTCTAGTGCAAGTGGGAGACTGTTGGAAATATGCCCTAGAGGCAATAATAAAAGGATTATTATTATATTTCCTTGTTCATGATAATTGTCTTTTATTCATGCTATAATTGTGTTATCCGGGAATCGTAATACATGTGTGAATACTTAGACACCAACATGTCCCTAGTAAGCCTCTAGTTAACTTGCTCGTTGATCAACAAATAGTCATGGTTTCCTGACTATGGACATTGGATGTCATTGATAACGAGATCACATCATTAGGAGAATGATGTGATGGACAAGACCCAATCCTAAACATAGCACAAGATCGTATAGTTCGTTTGCTAGAGTTTTTCCAATGTAAAGTATCTTTTCCTTAGACCATGAGATCGTGTAACTCCCGGATACCGTAGGAGTGCTTTGGGTGTACCAAACGTCACAACGTAACTGGGTGACTATAAAGGTATACTACGGGTATCTCCGAAAGTGTCTGTTGGGTTGACACGGATCAAGACTGGGATTTGTCACTCCGTATGACGGAGAGCTATCTCTGGGCCCACTCGGTAATGCATCATCACAATGAGCTCAAAGTGACCAAGTGTCTGGTCACGGGATGCATTGGTACGAGTAAAGTGACTTGCCGGTAACGAGATTGAACGAGGTATTGGGATACCGACGATCGAATCTCGGGCAAGTAACGTACCGATTGACAAAGGGAATTGTATACGGGGTTGCTTGAATCCTCGACATCGTGGTTCATCCGATGAGATCATCGAGGAGCATGTGGGAAGCCAACATGGGTATCCAGATCCCGCTGTTGGTTATTGACCGGAGAGCCATCTCGGTCATGTCTACATGTCTCCCGAACCCGTAGGGTCTACACACTTAAGGTTCGGTGACGCTAGGGTTGTAGAGATATGAATATGCAGTAACCCGAAAGTTGTTCGGAGTCCCGGATGAGATCCCGACGTCACGAGGAGTTCCGGAATGGTCCGGAGGTGAAGAATTATATATAGGAAGTGCAGTTTCGGCCATCGGGAGAGTTTCGGGGGTCACCGGTATTGTACCGGGACCACCGGAAGGGTCCCGGGGGTCCACCGGGTGGGGTCACCCATCCCGGAGGGCCCCATGGGCTAAGTGGGGAGGGGAACCAGCCCATAGTGGGCTGGTGCGCCCCCCTTGGCCCACCCCATGCGCCTAGGGTTGGGAACCCTAGGGTGGGGGGGCGCCCCACCTGGCTTGGGGGGCACTCCACCCCTTGCCCCCCCCCTAGGAGATCCCATCTCCTAGGGCCGGCGCACCCCTAGGGGGCCTATATAAAGGGGGGAGGGAGGGGCAGCCGCACCCTTGAGTCTTGGCGCCTCCCTCTCCCCTGCTACACCTCTCCCTCTCGCAGTAGAACGGCGAAGCCCTGCTGCGGTGACCCCTATATCCACCACCACGCCGTTGTGTTGCTGGATCTTCATCAACCTCTCCTTCCCCCTTGCTGGATCAAGAAGGAGGAGACATCACGCTGACCGTACGTGTGTTGAACGCGGAGGTGCCGTCCGTTCGGTGCTAGGATCTCCGGTGATTTGGATCACGTCGAGTACGACTTCCTCATCCCCGTTCTTTGAACGCTTCCGCGCGTGATCTACAAAGGTATGTAGATGCAATCCGATCACTCGTTGCTAGATGAACTCATAGATGGATCTTGGTGAAACCGTAGGAAAATTTTTGTTTTCTGCAACGTTCCCCAACACTTTCAACCCATTCCGAGAGCATTTTCCGGCCACATATAAAATAATATTTCGGATGTGCCGCGGGCGCGTGCAAGTGTGTCTGGGCTCAGAACGGACAACGGACAAAACAAGGAGACCGGGACGGATGCAAGTTTTGAAAAACATGATGATGCAATGCACATGATAACATGGAGATGCAACACGCAAGCAAAAGACAAGGCAACAACAGCGAATAACTGGAGGACACCTGGCACATCGGTCTCGGGGCGTCACAACACTCCACCACTACGAGAGGATCTCGTCCCAAGATCTAGAATGGCACCGGAGGGACAACGGAAGAGGAAGATAAGTAGTAAAAAACTAAGTTGCTTCTTTGACAAACGAGTGAAACCATGAACCTTGAGAGGTTGAACAAATTGAAAGAAAAAATACAATGGAGATGAACGAAATGAAATCACTCTATTGGACAAGGAACCAGAAATACGACGAAAAAGGCGAGCTTAAGTGACAAGATAGACATTGAAGCCACTCCGGTCAAAACAAAATAGAGAAGGAATAAGAATGATATAATTAGGGCAGCACTCCGACTGAAAATGGAAGGAAAAGAACATCAACTTGACAAGATGAGAGGATACTTGATGAGATCAAACATACTCCCTCCGGAACTATTGAAAGAATGGTACAAGGGGTAAGAAAGATTTCAGACGGGGCCCTGGTTGAAAGGAGAGGGGAAAAAAACTTGATGAGATGAGAGAACTTGAATGAAAACACGACATTCCAGTTGAATGGATAAGCAAAAGGAAAGAACATGATCTTTGACAAAATGGAATGATGGGTCGAAGAGTGAAACATCACAATGCCTTCGGAAGAAATAATAGAAGATAGATCATTGGAATAAAAGAATGTAGAAGAAAAGGCCAACTTCTGCCACAAATGAGCTTGGAGAGCACCCTTCTAGGAAGGTTAAAACGGAGTTGTTGGAAGACCAACAACGAAAAAGGGTAAGCTTGATATAGTCTTATGGAATACATCTCAAATTATGAGGTGACAACCTGCCACTCACGGCAAAAAGAATTGGATTGGTATGAACAAGGAGACGAGAAAGCTATTACACCGGGAGGATAGATGAAGAACTTGGGTCATATATCACCATTAATAGCATTAATCCTTAGGGAAAGCTTTAGGTGAAATATAACCCCAGATAACTCCAATGACGAGATGATGGATTTAAAATATTTCATTCTTAACAACATGTGAATCATGAAACATGAACTCAAATTATCAAGAATGACATAATACCACCTCCGATGATACGGTAGAAAGAATTGCACTCCGGATTGCAAGATGAAGAATGCATGCGCTCCTCTGAAGAGAATCTCGATGAACACTTCGAGAAAGAATTAAATCCTTGATGATGCATCATGTAGAACTTTCATGAAGAACTCCGGTAAACAAAGAATGATCAAACGGAAGGAGAGAGAAGTTGAAAACACAAGGTGAATCCTTGTAATGATTTAGATGAATCTCCGTGGTGATGTAATTGTGAGAGCTAGGAACTCCGGGAAAGAAAAGATAAAGCATCTCGAACCGAGAATGTGATATGATGAACCACTTTGGAAAGCAGGAATTGAATACACTCGATGAAACAAGAATAAGAATTACATTATGCTTATCCTTCACTAATTAAATTGATGACAATCAACGAATTTGACATATTACTTATTCTCGTAGAAAATATTAAGAGAGATATAACATAAACCCAATGGACCACCGGTAGGAACGAATGAATTGATATGATAATAGCAGAAGAGAATCATGGAAGAACCACCATAAGAATTGAACAACGAATGAAGTAAAAGGATGAATCACCGGTAAGAATTTGAAGAACGAACAAAGATACTTGGGGAAATTTAGATACAAGAGAATGAAGAGATCACGAGCTGATTAGATAATACTTGAATGAAGCACCGGTAAGATTTGGATAATGATAGCTGAAAGCTGAGAATGAATAATATTTGAAAAGATGGCCTTCGGAGGAAATAAATGGAAAACAACTCATGAAATGCTCCGGGTGGGTGAAAAGAGTTCTGACAATCGAAAACGATTATGAGAGGATAGTCTCGAACTAGATGCATGAATCTCTGAGAGAACGGATAAGATATGGATGTAAAACTCTTCTTCGGTCTTCAAATTCTGAGAATTACGACGGGACACACCACGAAGAATTGTTGAAGCACTCCGTAATGAAGAAGAATGGAAAAGTTGAACCAACGATGAAAGAATTTGAAAGATCTTGGAGAAACCCTCTGACTGATGAAAAATCATTCTTACGTCAAACTTCGAAAAGAAATTTGAGGATAGCTCCGAGAAAATTAGAAGAGTCAGGTAAGATCCTGGAAAAAGACCTGTGGGTTAGGGCCCACTCAAAAGAAACACCGTAGAACGATTACTTGAAAAAGGAGATTGCACCGGTTGAATTAAATGGCTTTAATATGATAACAACCTCAAAATAGGTTGAACTGATCTTGAATGAAAAGATGAGCCTTCTGATATATCTTGAGCACTCCGGGACAATAGGATAGCGAGAGGTGAATGATTAAGAATTGCGCCGGCATGAGAAAGCCTTGAAATGAGGAAAGGGATATGATCCACAAAGTTTGAATTGAATCCACCGGAGAAGAAAACGAGTGAAGAGTGACGAACTTGAAGCTCCGTTAGAATCTTCATGAGAATCACCGGATAAGAACATTGGCGGAAAAGGAATGGAGAGGCTTCACAACAATAAAATGATACTTGAATAAGAAATCTGGTTCCTTGAAAAAAAAGGGGGGGGGGGGGGGAAAAACAAAGGCAACTTGAGGACAGATGAAACGAACAACGTTGGAAAACCCAAGAGGTGATCTTGCGGATGTTGGAGTGATTGGATCCACTTGAAGAGAAAACGCGCCGGTTGAAAAGAAATTGAAATGACAAACTCGATGATCGAGAAGGATTAGTATTCACATAGGAGTATGAGAACACCGTTTAGGAAAGGTATGGAATCCACATTTGAATTCGAAGCAACTCGAATACCACAACTCAAAACAAAACAAAGGATTGGCTTGCAGAAAAGCCGGAACAAACATATGATAGAGATTTCGTCCGAAGTTTTCGTGGTCGGGCCTACACGGGCTCGATCGTACAACACCATCATGTACAAGGCAGTGCACATGACATATGAAGCGTCCCCGAGTCGGCAAAGGCAAGGACTCTTTAAGACACAACGAGACCACTGTAAAACCAACCGTGAATAGGCGGACCACTAGACGTCGAACCCCAATTTCATATCATACATCTATCGGAAAGATATCCTAAGAGCTACTTGAATTCCCACTTATAAACTCCCGAAATTTTCCGGATATGCAATCAGGTGTTGGGGATACAGGGGAAGCATAATATCTCACCCAAAACTAGCAAATCCTACATCCAGTTGTATCCATCCTTCAACACATAACCAAGAAACCTTCGGAAATCGTCTACCTCAACCTTCGAAAAGCATCTGTTATACAAGTTATGGCAATACTCCCGAACTCCCGCCCCGGTACTGGGTGGCGTCGAGGTTATCTCACCAACAACTGCATAAAAGAGACTTTCGATGTCGGCAAAACTAATCTCAGGTATTCCAGAACTGCAACTATAAAATTGTGACGGCAACACCTCGAAGCTCAACTCCCTGGGACACTGCCACAACCCCTAAATGTCAGGAGGCACCAAGAACAATGTTCTCGTCACAAATCGATCGGAACGATTCCAAGATACCCGCGTGATCCTAAAAATTTTTTAGTGAAATTTGAGAAGAGAAGAGTCAAAACTCTACGTCAGGATGCCTTACCAGAGCGATGAAGGGACTGGGGAGTAAAAATAATTCCTAACTCTCTGATATATATAATTCCGAAATGACTCAAAACATTTTTCTAGACTCAACTCGTCCGCTAATTCGATCAAGCAATGGGGCTCCTAAGGTCGGGGAAGGCTCTGATACCAACTTGTAACGCCCTCGATGCGGCTATATCTCCCACGTGTCGAAGCACGACTTAGAGGCATAACCGCATTGAAAGCAATGTCGC